>NC_056725.1:440172688-440410188 GCF_019279795.1 Protopterus annectens
AGCAACCAGTACAGACACGTACAACATGAGAATGTCCCCTAATCAGGACAGTTGCAATGGCTAGAGTATTGTCCATACCTCTCAACTGTCCCTGAATTTCAGGTACGTCCCTGAGTTTGACTGAAAGTTTAACTCTATCCCTCTTAATCCCTCCTAAAATTAGTGACTGTTGAAGGAAAGGTGGTGAATTACACTTACTGACTAATGACAATAAGTAAGAGTTATAAACTACTTTTACTTCAGAATATGTGTATTAAGCCATATGCTCTGATTCTGTCAATGTTTCAAGTTAATAGCACTACTTTTGTAAAAGTGTCCCTGATTTTTTCTTGATCTGTCCCTGATTCTGTAGAAATGTGTCCCCGATTGGTGGAGAGTTCTGGTATTGTCACATGAGATATGCCTAATGAGGGACTGTCCCATGCAAAGTGTGAAAGGTGTCACTCCTACAGTCTCCCTTCGTGCAATCTGAAAGGTGGACAATGTGCAGTAGGCATGCGGTAGCATGACTCGGCGGACAGCTGCGTTAACAAACTCAAATCACATGTCAGCATTGCAGAGTATCGGTTCCCATGTATCAGGCAGATGGGAGCAGATCGTATGAGGAACACGCATATAATATGATTATGTCACTGGACAGACCACTGTGTCCGTACAGTTGAACGCCTGCCGTCGCAAAATGGTTACACATACCCGATACTGTAGTCATGTAGTCCGATGTAATACGCATCATAAGGGATCACACACACCCAGCGTGAGTGACAAATGTAAGCGGAAATGTCGGTGAGCGAGCGGCTGTAAGCGTGTTTGTCTGCCAGTATGCCAGTAGTGCACTGTCAAAGAAATGTGTAGTCTAAACGTGTATAAAGTGCTGTGACCAGAGGTCAGCAGTGCTTAACACTGTGCAAACACACGCACAACTGCTCCCACCTGCTGGAATGTGCCTTACCCAGTCCGTATCCAAAGGTGTCGGTCTGTCCGCAAACAAAGGACCGCCCTATTGACGTGTTGGTTGCAGTACCCTGCGCACATAGCTCATGTGAATTAACAATAGACCATAGCATATGTACAGACAATAGACCACACACACACCATACAGCACAGTCATCCAACAGTATAGCAATGTACTGCCAGATATGCCCGGACCACTGGTGTATGCATGCCTGGCCGTCCTGTGTTTCAGTGTGTGAGCATGTCCAGTATGACTGTTATGCATGTTGTTGACCGACATTACCATCATACCATCATGTGTGTGAGCATGCCAAGTATGGTCAACTGTATCGCATGTGTCACATGTCCAGATAGTTAGTGCTGTGTTTCTGACCCCTCTGTTCTACACAGACAGGTGTCATGCTGTGTCTGCAGGGTAGCTAATGGTCATGTGGCATTGACAGTTGCTACATGTCTGCATAGCATGGGGGGACATCCAACAACAACCACAGTCCTACATAGCACCATGGGTGGTGCACATGACTCTCACATGTGTAGGTTTGACGGGGGCACAGCCAACAGTTGTACACATCTGCCGCTACTGTACTGGTATGCCGGGTACTCCATGTCAGTGTGTGGACCTACCTAAATTGCTGGTTGGAGGGATACCAGTGTACATCAGTTCCCAGCTTTAAATACCAGCACAGTGGTGTTGGACGTCCTAGCTTACACAACCTACATCAAACTGCCTGGCCTGCTGTAGTCTGTGTGTGTCTTAGGGGGTTGGGGTCATTCATTGGGCATATCCATAGGCCATTGTATATCATTTGTCTGTATTGGTCCACATCTGTCCAGCTGCATGGATCGTGTGTGGGCAGTACGGACACACATGATGGTCAGCCCATAATCTGCAGTGGGTTAGGACACCCTGTGTACTACAGGCTACCATTGTGACCCCCATATGTGCTACAGAGGTCATGGTGCCACTATGGATGTGTAATGTCTGCTGCCCTAACATTTGGCCACCACAGTCACTTGTATGCTCACATACATACCATAGCAATGGGTAAATACACATTCTAATACAACTGCCACTTGCTAGGTCAATAGACATACCCTGGGTGTGTTCTGGACTTGATGACGGTGCTGGAGGGCTGCCTATGTCAGATGCACACAGTGCACCTCCTATACATGGCCGAGCACAGGTAGTGTCATGTTTGGCATCCATTGTACTGTGTGCGGGTCAGGGAGAGGAAATCCGTGGGTACCTACTGTGTCAGTGCATATGCCTTGTGTTGTCTCTTTGCCAAGGGCAGGTCATACTGTGCACAGGCTTTCGCATACAGTGCCCTGCTCAGGTAGTTCCTTCAACAAGTCGCACTGTGCCTGTACAGGCCTTGGCAGTGGTGTTGGGCTGTGTGGCCCTGCCTCATGCGGTTCCTGCTGCAACTGTTACTGCAGGATAAGATTGTGTAGCATAGCAAATACCATAACAACTTGTATGCATGTAGCTTGTGAATACTGCAGAGCTCCAACGGATATGTCCGGATACCAGAACTGTGAACTGAGCATCCCAAACACATGCATGCCTGTCCATCCGCCTCAGTATGGTGTGAGTGTTCAGGTGTGTGTGCATTGCTGATGGGTGTCATCAGCCATGACACCAGTGTTTACCCAGCATCCCCCACTAGGAGACTGTAGGGGGTGTCCATATTGGCACTGGTGTGCTGCAGCTGTGTCAGAAGCCATATATCGGAATCATCATAGCTTCCAGGGCAGACAGCACACACATTCAATTTCATGCCCTGGCCATCGCATATGGCCTAGCTGTTGGAGGGTATGCCCCTGCAGTGACTGTAGGCCCTACCCCGCTCACTGGGTGGTGCTACGATGTGTATGTCTGTGCAGGCTATAGCACCCAGTACCCCAAGGTAGTCATCAATGTGGTTGAAGAGATGCATATTGCTGGTCTACTAATCATGTGTGTTGAGGACATGTACGTGCTCACTAGCATGTGTTGACATGGCGTCTGTGAACTGGTGCAATACTCTGGATGCAGATGCCTGTGAGATACCCATGATATCCCCAGTTGTGCTGTGTGAGGTACCTGTGGCTAGTACACCTAGGCCAACACATACCATGGTATCCACTATGATGTGTTTCCCTCGGCCTGTTTGATGTGTCAGGTGTGGCAGGCACAGGTCAACAAGCTGCTGTAGGAGATCTCTGTCCACCCCATAGTGCTCCACCATCCCCAGCCCATGTAGCCCCTGGTAAGTCACCCTGGGTCTATAAAGTCTTATGTCACCCCAGTAAGGGTTGTTCGGCAGCATACACATCCTCACTGCCCCAGCCTCCTGCACATGTTGGTATATGTTGCCTGCTGCAGCCCGTCTCATTTGGTTGGACTGTGTTGTGAAATGTCCCCGCAGGTATACACCGGTGGTTTAGAGTGCGGCTGAAACCTGTGTGTTTGCTGCTTGCTCGCATTACCGTACTGTTCAGGTGCAGGCTGGCCATGTCATCTGCTGATTGTGCTGATCAACACCTATTTCTGCAGCCTGTACACCCTGACTACCCCACCACTGCTGTCATCCCTCCCAATGTCACCAGGCAGGTATAGACACACCCCTAGCTTAGGTGTGCTAAGGCAGGAGCACTCCCGAGGCACAGTTCTGCAATGTACTTACAGTATGCCTGACCCCCCCTCCCATGCTGTCAACTATATTCGAGACCTGCACCCGGCTGAGTACACACATACACTCCAGGGACCAGCATCACACCCTGGTGATAAATAGGATACACTATTGTCAACCTCATCTGCATAGTATAGTCTTCTAATGAATAGTTATATAACCCATACCGAACCTCCAAATTAAAAACCACTGCTTAGTGTCGCTCAGATCCATACACAACTGGCAACAGGTGCCTTACTATCACCATATTCAATGTCCCATGGTCTTCCCAGCAACAAAATAACCAGTGTCTACACGACTACAACCCGTGACCCTGCACACTACAGACGATCTGCATTACCACCACGCCATGGCAGATATACATAGATCCTAGGTTATCACGTACAGATAATCCGGCACAAACATTCAATAGTGCTGATGTGCCCAGACATATATGTTCACATCTATGTCCACCTCTGTATCTACATATATCATATATATTATTTGTATACATATATACATGGACATATATATATATATATATATATATATATATATATATATATATATATATATATTTATACATGCACACATATACATGTGCACACATATGTAGATATGGCATTTATATCACAACAGAGGACCACATGACAGCAATGCATTAGACAGGAATGAAAAGGAAACTACATGTGCCACCTGCATCATGTAGTGTTGTTACTATCAAGGCATGTGTGTTTTGTTGCGTTAAATGGGTCAGACCATATCAAGGGTAAGAGTAGGGCTGCTGATAGTTACTCACCAGACCTATTGGTGAATGTATGTGTTGACAACCCAGTGTCTTGGCAGAATATGCTGGCTGTGGACACTATATGGGTCAGCAACAAAACACACTGAACACATCCTGCAGCTAGCCACCCACAGATACCAGCACATACATTATAACTGCCAAACACACACACCTGCCATGCCTTGGAATCGAGCACCTACCTGTCTAGTCTACCACACTACAGCATTATGCATTATGCAGTAACAGAACGCGCTACCGAGTTCCAGCATCACCGCACTCCCACAGGCATACATCTAGGTGGATGACATTATCTGCAAAGGCAAAGCCCCTGATAGGGAATGTATGGGGAGTGAGCCATCTAAAAGCATTACTCTGTCCCCAGGCAGCTGAAAACACACACACACACACACACACACACACACACACTTGGCAGGGCTGAGAGTTGAACATACACCTAACTACCTTATTACACTACAGCATTACACAGTTACAGAATGCACTACCAAGATTACTGGAGCACAGCACTCCCAGAGGCATACTTCTAGGTGGATGACATCATCCGCAAAGGCAAAGATGCCAATAGGGAATGTATGGGAAGTGAGCCGTCTAAAAGCATTACTTTGTCCCCAGGCAGCTGGAAACACACACACTCACACACACACACACACACACACACACACACACACACACACACTTGGCAGGGCTGGTAGTTGAACATACACCTAACTACCTTACCACACTACAGCATTACGCAGTTACAGAACGCGCTACCAAGATTACTGGAACACAGCATTCTCAGAGGCATACTTCTAGGTGGATGACATCATCCACAAAGGCAAAGACGCCGATAGGGAATGTATAGGTAGTGAGCCATCTAAAAGCATTACTCTGTCCCCAGGCAGCTGGAAACACACACACACACAAACACACACACACACACACACATACACACACAGACTTGGCAGGGCTGGGAGTCAAACATACACCTAACTACCTTATCACACTACAGCATTACGCAGTTACAGAATGCGCTACCCAGATTACTGGAGCACAGCACTCCCAGAGGCATACTTCTAGGTGGATGACAACATCCGCAAAGGCAAAGACGCCAATAGGGAATGTATGGGGAGTGAGCCATCTTAAAGCATTACTCTGTCCTCAGGAAGCTGAAAACACACATGCACACACGCACACACACACACACACACACACACACACACACACACACACACACACACACACATATACTTGGCAGGGATGGGAGTCGAACATACACCTAACTCTTTTATCACACTACAGCATTACGCAGCTACAGAATGCGCTACCGAGATTACTGGAACACAGCACTCCCAGAGGCATACTTCTAGGTGGATGACATCATCCACAAAGGCAAAGACGCCGATAGGGAATGTATAGAGAGTGAGCAGTCTAAAAGCATATTACTGTCCCAAGGTAGACATAGACAAACACACGGTAGTGGTGTGAGCGGGACAACTGCCTATCTACGGAGCACTATTACAACACTACATAGATACAGGATGCGCCACAGACAGTACACCCTTCAAGACAGTCAACCAGTGTGTTCAATGTAGGAATCCATCCTGACTTGTGGTATGGACATCTGTTGCCTGGATGACCACCACCGCTATACAGGATATCAGTGGCCATGCCCATACACATAGGCACATCACCGACACAAGGTGTCACTGGGCATGCTTACACAGTATCACCCGTCCGTTTGGAATGTACTGTGTGTCCATCTACACAACGGCGTACTGGGCATACTCACACACTTAGTAGAAGCGAAGGGCTGTCCTGCATGCACATGGATTCTAAACATGGAAGGGTACAGTTTGGAATGTACAGTGTGTCCATCTACACAATGGCGTACTGGTCATGCTCACACACTTAGTAGTAGCGAAGGGCTGTCTTGCATGCACATGGATTCTAAACACAGAAGGGCACAGTTTGGAATGTACTGTGTGACCATCTACAAAACGGCGTACTGGGCATGCTCACACACTTAGTAGTAGCAAAGGGCTGTCTTGCATGCACATGGATTCTAAACACGGAAGGGCACAGTATGGTGTTACTATCCCCACGTACATTACATGAAGGCCACTCACATGTACTGACCAGTACACACTCAAGAGCCATCAGAGATGTCTCAGGTGCAGATCACAGAGGTAAATGCCACATTCTACTATGTAGCCCTCAGACATCACCATGTCCTTGGACCAGCAACACACATCCATACATTACCACAACACCATGTGACTCATGACCAGTGGACTGTACATAGGTCTACAGCAACTGTGCAGACTACACATGTACTGACAGGGTTCCATCATGTGTTATGCAATGCAATGATACCACTGTTCATAACCAGGTCAGCTCTACACATAACAAGGGCCCTGGGTCTTACACAGCTGTAACAGATGACTGTCACTGTACATCAAAGAACACACATGTTTGGATATGACATACATGTAATCGCAGTGGATATGTACATGGATGTACATATGTGTTGTGTGTGTGTGATCCATGTACATATCCACTGCGATTACATGTATGTTTGACAGGCATGTAGGACAGACACACATGTACATGTAGTGGTGTGCATGCAGCTACAATGCATGTGCAGTAGCTGATGTATGTAATTCATCTGTGCCTAACTACAACATGCAGTTGCAATGCAGCCCCATCATTGACACCTGTATATGGTGAAATAGTGACAGTACGGTAGGATGTACATCAGGTATGGATGGATTTGTGTACATAAAGTGGTGATCCACCTTTGCAGATGGATGTTTGCCAAAGACGGCTCACAGGTGTGTCACAAGCCATCCTACCATTACATGTGCAAACAGTACGCTATGTTACTGTTACTTGAAGGTGAAGACATACAACCAACACAGCAGTCATGGTGTTACTGACTGTAAGTCACTTGACACCTGCAACGCTTACATCCTCCCGTGTGCATATAGCAGCTCAATTACCAAAGGTAGCATTGGTACACATAATGCGGCCAATACTGCTGCATGTCTATCAGACGTATCATCATATAGCAGGTGTATCATTCACAGTACTGCCATGTGTGTTTGCTTATGTGACCATATATGCCACATATGGTGGGGAATACATCCCAATTGTTACACACCAGTGTACACTGTTTTAGAGATCAGCACGTACTGCAGTGTGGAAAGCATGATGTAGGCAGAGGTGGTGTGTGTATCACACACATGTCAGCTATCTGTATGTGAATGACATTTGTGGACTCCACAGTGTGTGTGTGTGTGTGTGTGTGTGTGTGTGTGTGTGTGTGTGTGTGTGTATGTATTTATGACTGTCTGGTGCATGGAGTGAGGGTGTATGCTACCATACAGAACAGACAGGATCCCTAACCCCTCATGGTGATGCAGTCTATTACCCTGTTGATGCCATCGGTCTCAGCCTTACTGGCTACCTGTACATGTTCATTCTCTGTGTTGCGTTGTGTGGGTGCACAGTACTGTGAGGGTGATTACCACATAGGCAGGGGTCCTCACCTCAACACTATTGAGTGTGCATTATAGTGTTGTTGACCCCGTGAGTGTGGGCATGTTACTGTGTGTTTCTGTGTATGTCTGGGTGTGTTCTCATCCTGTAATGTGATAGGGTATTACTGCTACACAGTGAGGCCTCATGCTATCAAGTGGCCTCTAACGTTATCATTGGCCAGACTGCTGTGTAAACCCCCCGCACCATGTCAACATACCTGTGATATGACCTGGTATGGATGTCACGTCTCTAGCCACTGTAGCCTATTAAACAGCCCACATGCTTCTGGATCAGTAGATGTGTGGACATCTGTGGAATGGTAGCCTTTTTAACAGTGAGGTTGAGGCTACGTATAGCATGCTGGTATTGCCATACATGCCTGTGAGTACTCCACATTTACACATGTGAAACTGCAGACACTGCTACTTATTGACACATGCAAGTGGACCTTAAGGAGGGAAGCAGGGCATCATTACCAACATGCTGTTACTGTTGTTACCAAGACACATACTGTGAACATACAACAATGAACTCCAACTGCAAACACTGTAACGTAATGGCGCATGCAACTGGACCTTAAGAAGGGAAGCAGGGCATAATTACCAACATGCTGTTACCATTGTTACCAAGACACATACTGTGAACATATAACAATGCATTATAAACCTTACTACATGGTATGTCTGGTGCATGTCAACAGTACACAACTAATGTCATATACACTTATCTCACTATTCTGTTTACCCTGTGCATCAGACCATATGAGCATGTCCCTGCACCAATGGTGTGGATGACAGGGATGCGGCACAGGCATCATCATATGCACAGGGTGATAATGTTTGCCAAGGGCATAGGTTGCACCAGTGGATGACATCATGTGTGTGGGTAAGGTCCGGTGACCTGATTGGACATGTGTGGTTGATATGCATGTGGGTGTTGCATGTTTCTGCTGTGTGTGTGTATATGTGCACACATTTCTGCCTTTTGTCAGGCCTACACAGGGGTATTATTGACAGCTCCAGATTGTACAAACCAGGATGTACAGCTCACTGTGTCTGGCCATGGCCACATGACCTGTGCCTGCCAGGGGTTGCACAGGCACTACCAGGCAGAGATACAGATTGGCTACTGTCTGATGACACTTGTCCACTGGAATCGTGTCCCTACAGGAAATGTCCAGTGCCACATTCACATGGCCTGCTGTGTCCTGGTGTGGACAGCACAGCACCAGCTGCACTGCTACTGCTACTGCTACCGGCACTATGGGAGCGGGCATGTGAGGTGGCTCGTTCACGTTGACCTGCACTAGGTGGTGTAGCTGGCCTACGTCCACGTGGCCTATGCCTCACTCCTACCAGATGTTCCAGCACAGATAGCTCACGCTCGCGGATTGCCATGCCATGGTCAAGGATTCCAACCATTTTACCCAATCGCCTGTCCAGAACATCAGCAATCTGCTGGTGAGCATTTGCCAATGCCTGGATGTTGTCGTTTAGAGTATGGATAGCAGCCCTCTGAAGCCTCTGCCCTTCACTGTTCTGCCGTTCAGCACATGCCTGTGCTGCCATTACAGTCTGGAACATGTGTCTGGTGACACCAGCTGCTGTGCTCTGTCCTGCAGGTGCATGTCTGCCAGAGGTCCTCCTAAGAGCAGCACTGGCCACATGCCTGTGTGACACATCTGCAGTCATTACACTGACACCATGGTGTGGAGACACACCTTCTGTAGCCATCACATGTTCCTGTTCCGAGCTAACACACGCTGACTGTCCTTCCTCTATGGCCACTGGTGATGGGGTATGTGTTGGCATGAGAACTGTGTGCAGGGAAGAGGGGGACATAGCTGGGATGTCAACCATTGGCACAGATTCAGCCCCTGACAACCCTGCCTGTACCTCATGCATATGTTCATCACTGCTAGTATCTGTGGGGACACTAACATCAGATGGACTGCAGGAGGGTAACACACCTACATCACCTGTGAATGCAAAGAAATACTCTACATTACAATAGACACACAGACACACAGACACACATACATACATTACAATAGACACACAGAAACACAGACACACAGATACACAGACATACATTACAATAGACACACAGATACACAGGCACACAGACACACAGACACACCATGCATGCGATTTGACAGATGGCGTGCAGCATGCATGTGATACAGCAGATGGCATGCAGCTCAGACATTAATAGTGGTAGTTAGCATACCTGCCAGGGTTGCACACAACAGCAAGCAGGTGTCATATCAGTAGCCATGCAGTTCACACAATCATGGTAGTAAGCATGCATCCCTGTGATACACCATGTGGACCAGCACAGGTTAACAGTACACATGGCTGAAGTGATCTTGACATGTAATCTGCTGATGTGTGCATTGACATGCATACATGTCTGACACAATGGTGTCCTGACACATGTACAGCATTGTAATGGGTATCACATTGCAGTGTTGTCTGTATGCCCTACAGATAAAATGCACTTTTAGCAAATGTGCATGAGCATTGAAGGGTAGTGTGAGGCATCTACAGTGTAAAGCACAGACACTGTGCCATTGTATGGCATCATGAGGCATCTGTAGTGCTATACAGTGTGTAATATACGCACAGTGCATAGCCATAACTGCATGCATACAGATTACATAACTGTGGATTGTGACTCAAGTCGCTGAGGTGTATACACACCAAACCATGCTGTGTCATGTGACAGGTCACTGAAAGACCTATGGATGACACCCCTGCACAACTACTACAAAGTCTTAGCTGCCTGGCAACCATGTCCACACATGGCAGACTTGTCAATACACCATGTCCCACATGACATTAATGTGCCACACACACAAGGTGCACGGCTGACAGTTATGTCCTACAGCAGCAAGGGAAATGTACGGTATCTGTAGCCTGATGTGGTGTTAATGTCTGTGGAAGCTGTACAGGTGACTACTGTCATGCTATGACACAGTCGTGATGTTCAACACATCTTATATGGTCGAATTGAGTGACACCTCCACTAGCTGTGCACAGGCATTTAGGATGTCCAGTGTTCCACATCAACTATATAATCAGTCAACTAAGGCTATAGTTGGACCATGTGTGGACAATGTGCAACAGGGTGTATACACATCACAACTACTGTGTGGCTACATGTCTCTGGCCATCCTCCATGGCCATGTGTGAACATGTGTTGGCCAAATGTTTGTGATGGCCGTCTATCTCACATGTCTCTGTTGTCCCATATGACATACACCCATAGATGTCAGATATGTCATTGTCCACAGGGCTATGCAGACAACGGGTTGTATGTTTGGTACATGGGGTATGTACTATGGGATAGTGAGACAATATTGCAGCCAGAACACTACATGTCTGGGACATGTCAGATGGCACATCACAATGTGTGCACCCATTGCAGGGGCATATTACACTTCATAGGTTCATACTAGGCTATCTGCCCTAGGGCATTTATAAGCCTAGCCAGAATGTGTTTGGCTTTCACCTCCCATTTTAAATTTATTTTGCTATGCCCTTTTTCGAGGTTAGTATACTGTGCCTCAGTCTAACAGTGACACAGAAGTCATACCCGGGGTAAACCTACGATCTCCCATCCACTCATCAAGATTCCTCTTGAAGAGAGTCAATGAGGGACTCTGTCTAACCTGGACTGGGATTTTATTCCAGAGTGAAGGGAGCCTCTGGGTTATGAATCTGTCCCTCCAGCATGTCCTATTTATTTCAGTGCTGAGGTTCAAGTCTCGGCGTAGCTCAATGGGATTTGGATTTTCTGAGGTGCAGCATGTCCATTAATTCCGGGTTGGACATGGCTTTATACGTCAGGCACAGATCGCCTCTGAACAGACGGTATGCCACTGAGTAGAGCTGGAGTTTCTTTAACCGGCAGCATATGGCATCTGTTTGAGCCCTTTGATCCTCTTGGTGAGGTACTTTTGGGGTCTTTCCAATTGCTGCAGGCGTCTGGTAAGGTACATCCCAAAAGGGGAATTGTACTCAATTATGGGCCTAATGAGGGATGAGTAAAGAGGCACGATGACCTCCCCTGATCTAGATGTGAATCCCTTCATGATTAGGATGCTATATAAAATGTTTTTCTAACCACTTTGGCCACGTGGTTGTCAAATGAGAGATTGCTATCAACTTGGGTCCCCAGGTCCCTAATTACTTCTTCTGTACTTAATGGTTTATCACCTATGTGGTAATTTGTGGGAACTTTGTTTTTGCCATAGGGGATGACTATACATTTTTTGGCATTTAGCTTGAGGCCATGGCTCTGGCACCAGTTGTCTGTTTCTATGAGGCCCTTTTGGAGGATGCTTGTGTTGGCTGGAGAGTCGATTATGGCACCCAGTTTGCAGTCATCTGCGAACTTGGTCAGCCACAGTCCTTCCGTGTTGGTCTGTACCTCTGAGAAATATATACTGAACAAGAGAGGTCCCAGGACTGAGCCTTGTGGGACACCACTTGTAACTGGTTTGGAGTCTGACATGACTCCAGAAATTCTAACCATATGGGTTCTGTCCTTGCGCCAGTTTGCAATCCATCTAGTGACATAGGGGTTTATATTTAAGCTGGTGAGCTTATCTATAATGTCCGAGTGGGGTATTGTATCAAAGGCTTTTGCGAGGTCCAGGTAGGCTGTGTGGACCACCTTCCCTTCGTCAATGGCCTTGGTGACTGTTTCAAAGAAATCAACCAGGTTTAAGAGGCAGGATCTGCCCTTAACAAAGCCGAACTGGGTAGGATCCAGTGTCTGTAGGTCTCCAATATCTTTATTTATGAGGTCCATGATAATCCTTTCCATAGCTTTGCAGACCAAGCTAGTCAGGCTTATGGGGCGATAGTTTCCAGGATCCGTTGAGGCACCACCTTTATGGAGAGGGACCACTGTTGCTGTATGCCACTCTTTGGACACATATCCTGTAGTAAGGCTGAGATTGAACAGTAGTTTTATGTTTGGGTTTAGCTCTTCTTGACATATGCCTACATTGAACACCTCCACCGTTGTATGCACAGCTGTCCACACATCTAGCAATGACAGATACTGAGGTTTCATGTTGGTGTTTCATTTAGTTTGTATATATTGCACATGGGTAGCCAGTGTGAATGATGACAAATGCGACCTGTATATCATGACTGGACCATACATTATGTGTACATGTGTTAACTGGCCACATGGCATATAGATATATGCATTAACATGCCTGATACTGATAACTGTCTCAACTGCAATGGACTGATGTCTGTGCAGCATGCCAGAGGTACCTGTATAGGGGTGACACAGCACTTTGAACATTATCCATGACTGTATGACAGCCACAAGGTGCACTGTGCATGCTAACACATTCGCCTGTACAATAGCTTATAGTATGCACATGTGTGCATACACAGGGTAGCATACTGTAGTATGCAGCATGTGTGTAAACATACCTTGCATATGATGTTACATTACATAGTGTACTGTAACACATGCGATTAAATGGGATATAATAGTCATATGTGCAGTAGTGACTTACCAGGCAACTCCAGGCTCATTGGTTGGGAGACACCCACCTCCACGATGGCAGCTAGTGTTTGTGGATGCTGTTCTGAGGGTGCCCCTAGGCTGGCCAGTAGCTCCTCGGTGTGTGTGTGTGTGGGGGCTGGGTTGGTGGGCCACCACCTGTTCCACCTTGTTTCCTGGCGATTGCATTGACACGCTGTTTTGCATGTATTATCAGGTCCATGCAGTGTCTGTGGATCTGCTGGTAGGTGAGGTTATGGCCACCCACATCATTAACCCTCCTGTGAAGGTCCTGTCACAGGTCATCACGCTGCTGGGCAAGCTGTGGCACATGTCTGAACGACACCTCGTAGTTCTCATGGAGGTACAGGATGAGGGCATCATCCTCCTGATGGCTATATGCTGGCAGGCGTGAATGAGGCATTATCTGGAAGACATAATGATGGAGACAAGTCACAGTATCACAGAGATGCACAGAGATATAGCTGCACATACATTTGTATTAAATCTAGTACATCTCAACAGTTATCTTTGCAAATCTTCATGACACTGACACGACTGCCATGTTTGTGTCACACATATGTAACACCCGTTATGCATTGGATATCATCACCATATATTTGTGTCACCTCATTACATTGTTCATACTCCACGTGAATGCTGTCTTGATGTGGGCATGTCTGTTTGCCTGTACTGGTGTTCTTACCTATCAGCACATGCCTGGATGTGTCCACAGTAATGCTGTTGACTTTGATGCTGTGTATATGTCACATATCAACACATACACTGCCTTAATGGACATAAGCAGTGACAATGCACACATACACACGGAAACCTTTACATGCATGCGTTTTGAAATGTACATCTACACGGCACTGTACAGCAGTTCAACATTCTGCCACGTATTGCCTGTGTTGCACATGTGATAGACATGGGACAATGGCTAGCCGGACGTCATTCGCAGGGATGGTTATCAACTTTGGCATGTACGGGCAAGGTTTTCTAGCTGTTTCCAACAGCCATTTTGCCACCGTGAGGTGCATCAATGCCACATTACTGATCCAGACAGTTAATAATACATCTACCATGCGGTGATCGCACCATGTATGACAGAGATGACATGTGCAGCTTTGATGGAAGGGTTGCATGGTATGGCAGGAGTATGTAACATGTATGGCACAGGGATCTGTCCAGCATGTAGCGATCCTTGTAGTAGGACGGTGGCTGTCCATGATGTATGTCTTTCAGATCAGGATATGTATGTGTAGCATGTCCAATATCACACTGTAGCACATGTCTTTATGCAAGGTAGCCAGCATGCTGCATAGTGGAGGTGAGGATTGTGAAGGCTGGTATCACCCATCCACACATGGCCAATACCCCTTAAAGGTGATATGTGATCCAATATTGGTCACCCGAGTGCTGAGCATGCCTGTCCAATGATCTCCATGCTCATGGATGGCACCTTGTCATGACATGGGTGCCTCATATGACTACCTAATAGGCCTGGAGATGTTAGCAACTCAGGGAGGTGAACTGCACAGCACCAGCCCCACAGTGTCCATAATGTTGACCGCTGCCTAGGTGGTAGTTAATGGCACAGGGTTATTCACCCAGCGTGACAATCCCATTATCAGCTGTCAGGTTGTCCACATATATCATACACCTCACCCACAAAGCCCATTCTGTATGTTGTCCACAACACTGAGGCAGCTATTGATCCTAGGTCAAGGACATTCACATCCCATACACAGATGCCTCCCATTTTCTGTGTGGTATAGGCTACACTGAGGGGTGTACACAACATTAACCCTGTGTTACAGTAGCTGCTACTGGTCTGATATGCACATGTCACTCAGACACCTTTTGTAGTGTTGCTTCTGTCAACAGGCCACTGGTAGAACACTCCTGTGACATACGAAGGTACATCTAGTATACTCAGTGTAGCTGGAACACAGTATGAATGATGATGTCCTATGACCTGTCACAGGCATGCTATGCAGTGTGAAATCATCTGTACTGTCATCTACTTCTGTACTGCTAACATCTACATTGATAAAGGTTCATAGACTTGCAGACCATACTCAGCAGGGTAATAGTTCAGTGCCTCCAATTATGACTGTCGTCTCCACTTGTGGGTTACAGCGGGTTGATATTATCCAACACCCTATCTGTATTGCATATTCATGCTCAGCACTTGTTCAGAACATGTGAGCACTTCATGAGCTACTAATTACTATAGCATCCATTCCAACTCATGTCTTACAAGTGCACTGTCTGTCCTTACATTTCCAGCTTGCTTACAGTGCAACAGCTGTTGTACACACATAACTTACATATCTTGTGAGACATGGTTGAATATACAGGCATGTCCAAGTGTCACGCATCAGTGCTATTGCCTGTCTATATGATGAATATGGCAAAAATGTGGCAATAGAGCAATTGTCTCATGTACAGTCAATGCTCACCTCCCAACATACAACACCACAGCCTGTGGGAGATGCACATGTAGCCATGCTGGGAGTAATGCTCTCACCAACACAGACTGGACCTGACATTCATGTGGGGACATTTAACATTTGCAACACACCTCACTCATCACATAGTCTCACTAGATCTCCACCACCACAGGCCACACATAGTACGAGTACGACATTTGCAGAACCTCTCCATACTCTGTGTATTCACCAGAGGCAGCCCCCATTACCAAACACAACAACATTTACTTATAGCCCACAGACCCATGTGTGCCCATCAACTACAGCCAATAGGGTGTTATAACATACCCAACACACCAGTCATAGGTGACTCTGTAGGCGGTCACACTGATACACCAGGGATCACTGCAGTGGCTGTACTGTACAGAGGTGCAGGTAACACATGGCTCTGCTGTTCACAGATGGGACACTACCCTAGAGAGGTTCCGCCGGTGTAAACACTGTAGTTGGGCTTACACATAGACTTGCCAGACAGCACAGTACCTCACTATGTACCTGTGAAGCTATTACATGTCCTTTTTGCATGGTTAATTGAGTAGCTCTTCCATTTCGATTAGCTATCATGCTGTTACAGTGTCCTGTGATTACAAGTCATATGTATCATACATGCCAATAGACGATACCTTTTGTTTGCATGATATAACAGTTGTGCTGTGTAGAATATTTGACATATCTACCTACAATACTGTACATTACACATATTTTACACATTATCCCATAATGCAAAGCATACTTGCACAGCAGGACCACCTTAGGCATGTTATTGTTGTTATATGCCCATACACATGCCTACTGTGACAGTATATCAACATATACTATCCCCTGCTATGGCACGTACTTGTTGGACATACCCTACCACTGACGGCAGGTGGTGTGGAATTGTTCTGTTTAAAGCCCTCATGTAATATCCCTTGTGGTGTATGTGATGTTTACCTTGTGGCCCACAGCAGGACACACAATTTCTACAAGCATTGCAATGCTCAATAAGACATCACTACAGAATACCTTTTCCCACTTTATGCATTGCGTACACTTTTAATTAATACAAAACAGGCTCTAGGTACACTAACATACTGAGTGTTCTACATACCTTGTTAGTGTTCCGAATCTTCGTAAATATCTCTTACACCTTTACTGTTTAAACTGTTCTATGGTATGAGCATACGGTTTGAATGTATGGCAAGTCATCCTTATATACGTCGATACCTGTAACATGTGGTTTCGCCGCCAATTGGTGTTGCTGAGTAAATTATTACATGCACATCAGCTGTGCAACTACTCCATTCACCAATTACGCAGCAACAGTGAGGTATAATTTAATTCTCCACTTGGGCATTGCCCTTTTGCCCTACCTTCAGAGAGACGGCCTGTATGCGTTTTGTTGTGAGGAATTGCAACTGATATTTGTAGAGACACGGATATTTTGAATTCATGTCCCCATTGGATTGTGTGTGACGACTAGAGTATGTGGTTCTACATATGAGTGTACCTGTCATCTCAACCGTCTGATAAGGGACTATTGCAAACAAATCCTGTAACATTGTGGTCTCTTCCATTATACAACAGCTACGATTTCACATGGCGCCTTTACAAATGTGTCTCTCACAAGGTATGTTAACGCTTCTGCAGATGTAATTGAGTGAGTGGATGTGTGTGATGTTATTACAGTCTGTATTGCAATTGTTTCGGGTGTGGGGGAGATGTAGGTGGGTGTACATAGCATATACAGATTTGTGGAGACTGCATTTCTACATATTCCATATATGTGTGTGGGCTCCTTCCCTAATTGAAGACCTATCACTTAGTAGACTAAACTATGGTTGTTACGGGCTTATACATTGAGCCATTGTTAATTGGTTTCTATATAGGTTCATAGGTTCATACTAGGCTATCTGCCCTAGAGCATTTATAAGCCTAGCCAGAGTGTATTTGACTTTCACCACCCATTTTAAATTAATTTTGCTATGCCCTTTTTCGAGGTTAGTATACTGTGCCTCAGTCTAACAGTGACACAGAAGTGATACCCGGGGTAAACCTACGATCTCCTATCCACTCATCAAGATTCCTCTTGAAGAGAGTCAATGAGGGACTCTGCCTAACCTGGACTGGGATTTTATTCCAGAGTGAAGGGAGCCTCTGGGTTATGAATCTGTCTCTCCAGCATGTCCTATTTATTTCAGTGCTGAGGTTCAAGTCTCTTGAGCACGTAGCTCGATGGGATTTGGATTTTCTAAGGTGCAGCATGTCCATTAATTCTGGGTTGGACATGGCTTTATACGTCAGGCACAGATCGCCTCTGAGCAGGTGGTATGCCACTGAGTAGAGCTGGAGTTTCTTTAACCCTGCAGCATATGGCATCTGTCTGAGCCCTTTGATCCTCTTGGTGAGGTACTTTTGGGGTCTTTCCAGTTGCTGCAGGTGTCTGGTAAGGTAAGCATCCCAAAAGGGCATTGTACTCAGTTATGGGCCTGATGAGGGATGAGTAAAGAGGCACGATGACCTCCCCTGATCTAGATGTGAATCCTTCATGATTAGGTGGGCTATATAAAATGTTTTTCTAAACTACTTTGGCCAATGTGGTTGTCAAATGAGAGATTGTTGTCAACTTGGGTCCCCAGGTCCCTAATTACTTCTTCTGTATTTAATGGATTACCACCTATGTGGTAATTTGTGGGCACTTTGTTTTTGCCAAAGGGGATGACTCCCCTGCCACCCAAAATTGCCCTTGTGTTGGGGCACTTTTTGTTTGGAATAGAAAAATGGGAAAACCAATGGGGCCAAAAAAAGGCCGGACCCGCCATTCCCGGGCCAAAAGGGAAATTGGGGTTTTTATCAACTATGGCATGTAATGGCAAGGTTTTCTAGCTGTTTCCAACAGCCATTTTGCCACCGTGAGGTGCATCAATGCCACATTACTGATCCAGACAGTTAATAATACATCTACCATGTGGTCATCGCACCATGTATGACAGAGATGACATGTGCAGCTTTGATGGAAGGGTTGCATGGTATGGCAGGAGTATGTAACATGTATGGCACAGGGATCTGTCCAGCATGTAGCGATCCTTGTAGTAGGACGGTGGCTGTCCATGATGTATGTCTTTCAGATCAGGATATGTATGTGTAGCATGTCCAATATCACACTGTAGCACATGTCTTTATGCAAGGTAGCCAGCATGCTGCATAGTGGAGGTGAGGATTGTGAAGGCTGGTATCACCCATCCACACATGGCCAATACCCCTTAAAGGTGATATGTGATCCAATATTGGTCACCCGAGTGCTGAGCATGCCTGTCCAATGATCTCCATGCTCATGGATGGCACCTTGTCATGACATGGGTGCCTCATATGACTACCTAATAGGCCTGGAGATGTTAGCAACTCAGGGAGGTGAACTGCACAGCACCAGCCCTTACACAGTGTCCATAATGTTGACCGCTGCCTAGGTGGTAGTTAATGGGTACAGGGTTATTCACCTAGCGGTGACAATGCCATTATCAGCTGTCAGATTGTCCACATATATCATACACCTCACCCACAAAGCCCATTCTGTATGTTGTCCACAACACTGAGGCAGCTATTGATCCTAGGTCAAGGACATTCACATCCTTACATACACAGATGCCTCCCATTTTTCTGTGTGGTATAGGCTACACTGAGGGGGGTGTACACAACATTAACCCTGTTTTACAGTAGCTGCTACTGGTGTGATATGCACATGTCACTCAGACACCTTTTGTAGTGTTGCTTCTGTCAACAGGCCACTGGTAGAACACTCCTGTGACATACGAAGGTACATCTAGTATACTCAGTGTAGCTGGAACACAGTATGAATGATGATGTCCTATGACCTGTCACAGGCATGCTATGCAGTGTGAAATCATCTGTACTGTCATCTACTTCTGTACTGCTAACATCTACATTGATAAAGGTTCATAGACTTGCAGACCATACTCAGCAGGGTAATAGTTCAGTGCCTCCAATTATGACTGTCGTCTCCACTTGTGGGTTACAGCGGGTTGATATTATCCAACACCCTATCTGTATTGCATATTCATGCTCAGCACTTGTTCAGAACATGTGAGCACTTCATGAGCTACTAATTACTATAGCATCCATTCCAACTCATGTCTTACAAGTGCACTGTCTGTCCTTACATTTCCAGCTTGCTTACAGTGCAACAGCTGTTGTACACACATAACTTACATATCTTGTGAGACATGGTTGAATATACAGGCATGTCCAAGTGTCACGTACCAGTGCTATTGCCTGTCTATATGATGAATATGGCAAAAATGTGGCAATAGAGCAATTGTCTCATGTACACAGTCAATGCTCACCTCCCAACATACAACACTACAGCCTGTGGGAGATGCACATATGTAGCCATGCTGGGAGTAATGCTCTCACCAACACAGACTGGACCTGACATTCATGTGGGGACATTTAACATTTGCAACACACCTCACTCATCACATAGTCTCACTAGATCTCCACCACCACAGGCCACACATAGTACGAGTACGACATTTGCAGAACCTCTCCATACTCTGTGTATTCACCAGAGGCAGCCCCCATTACCAAACACAACAACATTTACTTATAGCCCACAGACCCATGTGTGCCCATCAACTACAGCCAATAGGGTGTTATAACATACCCAACACACCGGTCATAGGTGACTCTGTAGGCGGTCACACTGATACACCAGGGATCACTGCAGTGGCTGTACTGTACAGAGGTGCAGGTAACACATGGCTCTGCTGTTCACAGATGGGACACTACCCTAGAGAGGTTCCGCCGGTGTAAACACTGTAGTTGGGCTTACACATAGACTTGCCAGACAGCACAGTACCTCACTATGTACCTGTGAAGCTATTACATGTCCTTTTTGCATATTTAATTGAGTAGCTCTTCCATTTTGATTAGCTATCATGCTCTTACAGTGTCCTGTGATTACAAGCCATATGTATCTTACATGCCAATAGATGATACCGTTTGTTTGCATGATATAACAGTTGTGCTGTGTAGAATATTTGACATATCTACATACAATACTGTACATTACACATATTTTACACATTAGCCCATAATGCAAAACATACTTGCACAGCAGGACCACCTTAGGTATGTTATTGTTGTTATATGCCCATACACATGCCTACTGTGACAGTATATCAACATATACTATCCCCTGCTATGGCACGTACTTGTTGGACATACCCTACCACTGACGGCAGGTGGTGTGGAATTGTTCTGTTTAAAGCCCTCATGTAACATCCCTTGTGGTGTATGTGATGTTTACCTTGTGGCCCACAGCAGGACACACAATTTCTACAAGCATTGCAATGCTCAACAAGACATCACTACAGAATACCTTTTCCCACTTTATGCATTGCGTACACTTTTAATTAATACAAAACAGGCTCTAGGTACACTAACATACTGAGTGTTCTACATACCTTGTTAGTGTTCCGAATCTTCGTAAATATCTCTCTTACACCTTTACTGTTTAAACTGTTCTATGGTATGAGCATACGGTTTGAATGTATGGCAAGTCATCCTTATATACGTCGATACCTGTAACATGTGGTTTCCTGCCGCCAATTGGTGTTCCTGAGTAAATTATTACATGCACATCAGCTGTGCAACTACTCCATTCACCAATTACGCAGCAACAGTGAGGTATAATTTAATTCTCCACTTGGGCATTGCCCTTTTGCCCTACCTTCAGAGAGACGGCCTGTATGCGTTTTGTTGTGAGGAATTGCAACTGATATTTGTAGAGACACGGATATTTTGAATTCATGTCCCCATTGGATTGTGTGTGACGACTAGAGTATGTGGTTCTACATATGAGTGTACCTGTCATCTCAACCGTCTGATAAGGGACTATTGCAAACAAATCCTGTAACATTGTGGTCTCTTCCATTATACAACAGCTACGATTTCACATGGCGCCTTTACAAATGTGTCTCTCACAAGGTATGTTAACGCTTCTGCAGATGTAATTGAGTGAGTGGATGTTTGTGATGTTATTACAGTCTGTATTGCAATTGTTTCAGGTGTGGGGGAGATGTAGGTGGGTGTACATAGCATATACAGATTTGTGGGGACTGCATTTCTACATATTCCATATATGTGTGTGGGCTCCTTCCCTAATTGAAGACCTATCACTTAGTAGACTGAACTATGGTTGTTACAGGCTTATACATTGAGCCATTGTTAATTGGTTTCTATATAGGTTCATAGGTTCATAGGTTCATACTAGGCTATCTGCCCTAGAGCATTTATAAGCCTAACCAGAGTGTGATTTGCTTTCACCACCCATTTTAAATTAATTTTGCTATGCCCTTTTTCGAGGTTAGTATACTGTGCCTCAGTCTAACAGTGACACAGAAGTGATACCCGGGGTAAACCTACGATCTCCTATCCACTCATCAAGATTCCTCTTGAAGAGAGTCAATGAGGGACTCTGCCTAACCTGGACTGGGATTTTATTCCAGAGTGAAGGGAGCCTCTGGGTTATGAATCTGTCTCTCCAGCATGTCCTATTTATTTCAGTGCTGAGGTTCAAGTCTCTTGAGCACGTAGCTCGATGGGATTTGGATTTTCTGAGGTGCAGCATGTCCATTAATTCTGGGTTGGACATGGCTTTATACGTCAGGCACAGATCGCCTCTGAGCAGGTGGTATGCCACTGAGTAGAGCTGGAGTTTCTTTAACCCTGCAGCATATGGCATCTGTCTGAGCCCTTTGATCCTCTTGGTGAGGTACTTTTGGGGTCTTTCCAGTTGCTGCAGGTGTCTGGTAAGGTACATCCCAAAAGGGGCATTGTACTCAGTTATGGGCCTGATGAGGGATGAGTAAAGAGGCACGATGACCTCCCCTGATCTAGATGTGAATCCCTTCATGATTAGGTGGGCTATATAAAATGTTTTTCTAACTACTTTGGCCACGTGGTTGTCAAATGAGAGATTGCTGTCAACTTGGGTCCCCAGGTCCCTAATTACTTCTTCTGTATTTAATGGATTACCACCTATGTGGTAATTTGTGGGCACTTTGTTTTTGCCAAAGGGGATGACTATACACTTTTTGGCGTTTAGCTTGAGGCCATGGCTCTGGCACCAGTTGTCTGTTTCTATGAGGCCCTTTTGGAGGATGCTTGTGTCGGCTGGAGTGTCGACTATGGTGCCCAATTTGCAGTCATCTGCAAACTTGGTCAGCCACAGTCCTTCCGTGTTGGCCTGTACCTCCGAGAAATATATATATATATATATATATATATATATATAGAACAAGAGAGGTCCCAGAACTGAGCCTTGTGGGATGCCACTTGTAACTGGTTTGGAGTCTGACATGGCTCCAGCAACTCTAACCATGTGGGTTCTGTCCTTTAGCCAGTTTGCAACCCATCTAGTGACATAGGGTTTTATATTTAAGCTAATGAGCTTATCTATAATGCCCGAGTGGGGGTATTGTATCGAAGGCTTTTGCAAGGTCCAGGTAGGCTGTGTGGACCACCTTCCCATCATCAATGGCCTTGGTGACTGTTTCAAAGAAATCAACCAGGTTTAAGAGGCAGGATTTGCCCTTAAGAAAGCCGAACTTGGTAGGATCCAGTGTCTGTAGGTCCCCAATATCTTTATTTATGAGGCCCATGATGATCCTTTCCATAGCTTTGCAGACCAAGCTAGTCAGGCTTATGGGGTGATAGTTTCCAGGATCTGTTGAGGCACCACCTTTGTGGAGAGGGACCACTGTTGCTGTACGCCACTCTTTGGGTACATATCCTGTAGTAAGGCTGAGATTGAACAGTAGTTTTATGTTTGGGTTTAGCTCTTCTTGGAGTTCATGTAGGACGCAGCCCGGGAAACCATCTGGTCCCATTGATGCTGTGTTTGTTGCTTTGGAGAGGGCAGCTCTTACCTGAGCACCTGAGATGTCAGGGGGGCAGCACTCTGCTGGGATAGATATTTGCCCTTTTGGTGGGGAGGGGTGGAGAAGTTTGCACTGAATCTGTCAGCTAGGATGTTGGCAATGTCTGTGGGTTCGGTGTATTTTTTGTCATTTTGGACTAATTCTGAGCATATCTGGGAATTTCCACCCAGGTTCCTAACATAGCTAAAGAAAGCCTTGTGAATATCCTTAGTGTCCTGTGCAATTTTTCTCTCGAAGCTGGCCTTAGATGTTTTTATGAGTGCCCATAGTTTTTTGCTAATACTGATCAGAGATGCCTTCCCTTTTTGGGATTTTGCTCTATCATGTAGTAGCTTCTTCCTCCTATTGTATAGTTTGTTTATGGCTGGTGTCCACCAGATAGGACGTCTGCCTTTGGAGGACTGGGACTTGGTTTTATTTGGGATTGCATGATACATGCATTCCTGAAGGGGTTCATAGAATGTGTTTATAAAGGATTCTGCGGTCTGGGCCGTATTTTCCACAGGCCCGGGGGCTTTGAAGGATTCCACCTCAGTTTTGAGGAGTGTGTAATTTGCATTAGAGAAGTTTTTCACTGTGATTTTCAGGGCAGTGGGTGGAGTCGGGATGTGAATATCCAGTGAGATTAGTTTATGGTCTGATCTTACCAATGAGGGATACACTTCTGGTCTGGAGCATAGAGTCCCCATGTTGGTGATGATCAGGTCCAGTATGTTTTCCCCTCTTGTGGGAGTGGTAACAAGTTGTTCCATAGCATTTGAGTTTATAAATTCTAGGAGCCTTTGGGCTAGGGTGTTGGAGCTAAAGTAATGCTTCCAGTCTATGTTTGGGTAGTTGAAGTCACCCAATATAATGGTGTTTGGAGAGACCTTCATATTTTCCAGTCTTCTCAGGAAGGCCAAGTGGGGTTCCTGAGTTTGTGAGGGTGGTATGTAGCAGGCTATAAACTGGAAGGCAGTTTTACCCACTGTTAGTTGCACATGGATAGTCTCTGATGCTTCGTGCTGTGCCACCAACCTGGAGGTGTGGGTATCTTTGACGAATATTGATACTCCCCCTCCTTTTGCGGTTCGGTCCAAGTTTTGGGGCCAAAAAGCATGGTATGAGGTATAACCTAGTAGTGCTGGGGTGCTCTCGGGAGCCTTGAACCAGGTTTCTGTTACTGCACAGATATCAATGTTCTCCTGGTGAGTTTGGAGTGCGTGCATCTTGAAGTTTAGACTTCTGGCGTTGAGTAGCATTACTCTTAGTTTCTTATCCCTTGTGATACCTATGGAGGTGGGTTTGTCTTTTGAGCCTTGCCTAAAAAAGGCACTATGGGGGTAGCAAGAGTCTTTGCCAATATCCGAAAGCCCAGGGGTGACAGGTGCAAGCCGTCCCTAGCGAAGCATCGTGGCTTGTCGAGCATGTCATCCCAGGCTGACAGGCATTGGATCCCCTTTGAATGACACCAATACTTAAGCCAATTGTTGAAATTGATCATCTTGTCTTCATATTGTGGCATCATTCTTGTTGAGGGTAAGATGCTACTCAAGGTCAGGGTTATACCGGCCTGGGCTACATGCTCAGAGAGCACCTCTATGTCTCTTTTCATGTAGTCCCGGGAGGTACATCTCAGGTCATTCACACCAGCATGGACAATTACTGAGTCATATTTGTACTTGCCTTGGAGTGACCTGAGTGCTTGTGTTATGTGGCGGATCCTAGTGCCCGACAGGCAGCTCACCGTGACCTTCTCCTTGTTCAGCCTGGTGAGCGGGACGTCAGTGTGCCTGACGATAGAGACACCTATTACAAGTGTATCAGGTGTGTTGTTTAGCCTTAAGGGCTGTGACTGTTCGGCACACTGGCTTTGTGAGATATGTGTTGCACGTGTTTTGTTTTGGGGTAACGGTTGCTTGGGTGTCTGCTTTGGAGGTCTCTGCTGCTTAGGCAGATTTTTATTTAGAGCCTCCGGGTATGTTTTTGTGTGTTTATGTGTTTGGTTTGCTGTCGTGGTAGGTCTGTGTGAGACTGGAATTGTAGTGAGTGTAGTTTCCTTCTCCTCCTGACTGGTTTCGCCAGTACTGAGTTGAGAGAGCTTAGCCTCCAGTATGGCTATATGGTTGCATCTCTCACATGTGTTGGAATTTGTTGGGAGGAGGAGAGGGTTGTCTGTGAACATGAGGCAGTTGTAACATTGCCTCAAGATTCCCAGATTCACCAGCTGGACCAGAGAGGAGATTGACAACTGACCTTTGGACATGCTAGAATAGTATTGGGAATTCCTTTATAATTGAAAAAAAGGGCTAATGGGGAACAAGGTTCTCAAGGGGAGTTTGTGAGGGTGTAGTGCTTTTAATTTTTTAGTGCTGACTTATATAATTGCTTTAGTGAGCAAGTGCCAGGTAAATTAAATGCAATGTGTTACAGGTAACTTAAATGCAAAAATGGCAAACAGTAACTTTCTTTCAAGTGAAACAAGGAAAAAGTACAGTAAGCAATGCAGATATCACTAGGGATCCACAGAAGCACTGAAAAGCTGCGTTTTAGGTGGAATTAGCATTTCAGGTAAATAACAAGCAAACAAACAACAAGCATACAAACAAAGCTAGATTCAGCAGGCCTGGATCTATTCTATGCTACAGCAAACACGGTGTACCAATTTCAGTAAGAATCAGTTCAAATATGCAGGCACTATAAGCCTTTAACCAGAAATTCCCAGCTCAGAAGGGCAGAGTCCAGCCTCTCCTCCCACAAGAGTGCAGACCACAAACCTTCTTAATGTAAAATAACTGGCCTGAAGCCCAAGTGCTTAAACCAGAACTAATACACTTTTAGAATAACAGACACTGAGCCCACAATCAGCAGTTCCCAACTTAGAAGGATGTAAGCTACCTGTCCTGCCACCACAGTGCAGGCCACAAACCTTCTAATGTAAAACAACTGGTCTGAAGCCCAAGTGCTTAATCCAAAAGACTTAAAATGATAGCTACACTTTAATCAAGTTACTACCAAGCAGTAATAAATACAATTGAATACTTTAAAGAATGCCTGGATTAGTGCTCAAGTTATACAAACAAAGCTATATTCAGCAGGCCTGGATCTAGTCTATGCTACAGCAAACAAGGTGTACCAATTTCAGTAAGAAGCAGTTCAAATATGCAGGCACTATAAGCCTTTAACCAGAAATTCCCAGCTCAGAAGGGCAGAGTCCTGCCTCTCCTCCCACAAGAGTGCAGACCACGAACCCTTCTAATGTAAAATAACTGGCCTGAAGCCCAAGTGCTTAAACCAGAATTAATACACTTTTAGAATAACAGACACTGAGCCCTCAATCAGCAGTTCCCAACTTAGAAGGATGTAAGCTACCTGTTCTGCCACCACAGTGCAGACCACAAACCTTCTTAATGTAAAACAACTGGTCTGAAGCACAAGTGCTTAAACTAAAAGGCTTAGAATGAGATACACCAAGCAGTAATAAATACAATTGAGTACTTTTAAGATGGCCTTAAAAGCAAAATAAAGTAGGAAGAAACACAAATACAGTAAAAGCAGATACATTTTTTTTTCAGAAAAGTAGCAAAAACAGTAGTAAAAGCAATTCACATGCAGTGCAAGCTGGCACACTTGAGTATGTAGCAATATTAGCCCACACACAGTTTGAAAAAATGTAATTAAATTAAAAAGGACTAAAAGCAAGTGCAGAAAGGGTTTATTAGGTAGAATGCGGTAAAGAGATGGGACTGGGGGAGTGTCCTAGATCAAATCTACAGTTGGGCGGGCACTGCAAAAGCCACCATATTTAAACTACAACCAAGAACTGGGGGGGGGGGGGTAGGGAAACCAGTTTCAACAGAGATGTGAGGAATCAGAGTGCAAATTATAAAACCAAAAAAATATATACTGATCTCTGTATATTTGCAGAACAGTAAGACAACAGATATCTAAGCAACAATTTAGCTCTATAATACAGAATAATACAGAAAAATATACTCAGCCCTATATATTTGCAGATAGTCTTGTAAGGCTGTCTCTCAACACACAGGTTCCACTTTAAAATGTTAAAAGAGGCAAAAGCAAAATAAGGTAATAAAGTAGGAAGAAACACAAATACAGTAAGGCAGATAAAGTGCAATTTTTTTTTTTTTTTTTGAGATGGAGGAAACAGAGCAGATTAAGATACTATAGGGGAATGCCCTTCCCAAGTGCTCTCTTTGTACACTGCAGAGGAGATGGGACTGGTAAGAGTATCCAAAATCAAAATATGATCTCACTGTACTCAGCTGAGTGAGCGAATGAGATGGGTCCAGGAGGAGTGTGCAAAAAGAGATTTACAGCAGGGGCAGGCGATTCCAAAGCCACCCAAGATTAACACCACAACAAGACACAGTGAGGGGGGGGGGGACTACTGCAGAGATTCAGAGACACACACAATATTTACTGAATGCAAGACACACAATATTTACTCACTCAAATCTTAAATAAGTGCAGAAAATATACTTAAATCAGCTTATGTCCAGTTGATGTATGCAGACAAGTCTCAGTAGCCAGCAACTCAATTTAAAATGATTACTAGAAATGTAACCAACACAGATTTTAATGCTAGCAGAAACCCCAAGCTAATTAACACTTAACAAAGGAATTTCACAGCAGTCTAACAACTACTGCAGAGATTCAGAGACACACACAATATTTACTGAATGCAAGACACACAATATTTACTCACTCAAATCTTAAATAAGTGCAGAAAATATACTTAAATCATCTTATGTCCAGTTGATGTATGCAAACAAGTCTCAGTAGCTAGCAACTCGATTTAAAATGCAGGTGAGGTTGATACTTCCATACCTCCGGAAATACAGCTATATGTAAAGGAATGTTACTAAATGACAGCTGTCTCATGTATTTCTGTCACAGATATTTGCACTCATTGCAGTTGTATTGGTGAATGAGCCTCTTTGGCATGGGTTGCCACCTTTTCAAATGGCCATAGTGGGACATTGGCAGGACACACATCAGTGTTTACAGGCCGACACATATCCACGGTCAGTACACAGGATACAACATACCTTTATCCTGAATACATACTTATTCTTGTAGCACTTTAGCTACTTATCATGTTTCATGTAATGTTTACGTTTTGTAGATACAGGCATAACTATTTAATGCAACTGTTACATAATATATGGGACATAGTTATGTCCTACAATCTCGGACATTTGCCCTTTTTAATATTTTTGTCAGGACACAACTGCCCAGGGAGGGGCTGTCTCTCTTAAAGTGGGACAGGTGGTACCATATGCCTATGGCTAGCTATAACCACACCTACCGTACTGCTCTACCTCCAAGTTAGCACTAACAGACACACGATGCAAACACACACACACACACACACACACACACACACACACACACACACATTACAGTCCCATGGAAATGCACACGGCACCCTCAACACACACATACACAGACTACAGCAATCACAAACAGAGTTGAATGCAGTACCTACATGGACCGCAACACCGGCAGCGATAACTAAATGTCCCTTAATATCGTGATAATATTATACTCATTTCCAGTGTTCCGGTACTGTGTTCTTTCTGTCTTTAAGCCTCGTGATTACACCTGTCGGTATGTGACACAGTCCATAGTTGGCAGTATCCTATTTATTTTTACCTCCATGGTTGCGTACATGTCATTGACCTATCTATATATTTGCAGATATAGGTGAATCAGTTTATATCAACATATATCTCTCTATCTCCCTTTCTATCTCTATTTTATATATATATATATATATATATATATATATATATATATATATACTGGAGAATACACCTTTCATTGTGTACATGTCGGTGTATACTGTTTCCTGGACTCCGCACGTTTGTGTTTGAATCTGTCACATTACACACCTGCTGTTGGTACATCTTGGGTAGCTTAGTGTTAGGTGATTGTGTACATGATTGCGTGTTCTACTCCTGGCAGTATTCGTTTTACCTTTCAGAGCAGGCACTATTAGTACAGGGGTAAATAATGCTAGTTTCACCTGTTCTGGACATCATTGACCGTGATCTGCGTGATATTCAGAGAAGCTTAGCCCTGTTTCGCACATATCCGTATAGTCATGTTTAAATGACGCTTACCAGCACTGGGCAATGCATATTCCCGCTAACATGTGCTAAACCTGATCTGATGACCTGCATCCACCATCCATTATTCACGCCTTCGGGATTACATAATGTCCCTTGCAGGACATGGTACCGGGAACATGCACGACAGTCAGTGCATTTACCACTTGGGCATCTGGGATTTGTACACATGTTATGGCATTTTGTATGTGGACTGTACTAAGGCTGTTACTGCATACTGCAATCAAATGGGTAACTCAGTTAGTTTACATATGGATGAGACCTATTAATGGTGTGTCCAAGTGATGTTTAATGGATGTGCCCCAGCATTGGGAATGTATGTCACAGTGAGCTACACACTGTAATCTGCTACACCTTCACACAACCATAGGTGGAGCATGATGGGGTGACAGATATCTGTCATGGGTACACCCCATGCTTTGCCACTACATCCATGATTACACTGTATGGAGCCCCTCATTAACACACCAGGGAATCCATGCAGTGTGTGTGGGGAACAGTGATTACATACATGGATCCCGCAATTGGCTCTGCTCCACTGAGGGTCAGTTGGTTACTCGATCTGGTGGCGACAGTAGACACTGTTTGCCTCGATTGATGAATGGCCTCTGACAATCGGACGTGTACCTACCAGTGTACCTAGGAACCTATACATACAGTACCAACATATGCTGATAGGTGCGTGTACTGTTCAGGTGTTGACATTCCTTGTTCCAATAGCTGTTGTGTGTGCAATGGTTGAGGGCTGCCTATGTAGGATTCACACAGTAGGCCACCTATACATTACAATTTACAGGTGGTTGTGTGTATGTGCCATCCTTTTTACTGTGTGTGCAGGTGGAGAGGTGTGTCAGTCCATAGGAGCCTACACTGTCAGAGTATGTGCTATACTTTCCCTCTTTGCCGAGGCGTAGGCATATTGGGTATGCCTCCGTCTGCCTACTGGGGCTGGCACAGGGTGTTCATGGTCTGAATCCCTCTGTGCCTGTGATGGCCTTGGCAATTGCGGAGGGCTGTGAGGGCCTTCACCATTATGTCCCTGCTGCAGCTGTTTCTGCAGGATCATATTATGTAGCATGGCACATACTATGAAGATGTGGGCACACGTGCCTGGACAGTACTGCAAGGCTCCACCAGATATGTACAAGCAACGGAACCATGATTTCAGCATCCCGAACACATGTGCTATGATGATTCTGGTTTGTGCGTGTGCCTCATTATGGCGTTCTTGCATGGGTGTGTGTGCATTTCTGATAGGAGTCATCATCCACGGCTCCAGTGCATAGCCAGCATCCCCCACAAGGTGGCCATGTGAGATGTCCCCCCTGACAAATACCTGATACAGCTCTGAGGCATGCCAGATGTGGGAGTCATGGTAGCTTCCAGGGCTGCCAGCACACACATTCATGATAATGTCCTGGGCATTGCACACAACCTGGCAGTTGATGCAGTGGTATCCCTTGTGATTTATGTAGTGCCTACCGTGCTCAACGGGTGGTGACTTGATATGTATGTGCGTGCAGTCTATCGCACCCAGTACCTCCGGGTAGAGTGCCACATGGTGGAAGAGAAGCATATTGCTGGCCAACTCCTCCTGAGTTCGAGGGAAGTATATATGCTCATTGGCATATGGTAACATGGCATCCAGGAACTGGTGTAGTACCCTGGATCCCCATTATATCTCCAGTTGGCCTTTGAAAGGTACCTGTGGCTAGTATTCGCAAGCTTACACATACCTTTGTGTCCACTGGGATGGGTTCCCCTCTGTTGTTTCTGGATCGCAGGCGTGGCCGGCACAGCTCAACTATTTGCTGTAAGATGTCCCTGTCCACCCTGTAATGCTCTACTATCTCCAGATCATGTAGCCCCTGGTAGGTTACCCTTGGTCTGAACACTCTTCTCCTCCTCCAGGGCCTGCGGTGGTTGTCAGCATCATCCTCCACAACACCTTCAGTCACTAATACATGGTGATGAATCACAGCTATGGTAGCTCCCAACATGTACATTGTAAAATTCCCCATATGTTTACACCTATGGTGCAGTGTTTTGGAATACACAGATGTGTGTGAGGTGCTTTCACACTTTATACTATTGTGCTGTGAACACTGATGATGTCATAGGATGTGTATGTATGATTGTAGCTACAGGGTATCTTATGTGTTTTACGACAGGAACTACTACTGTGCTGCCTTTGGTGTTGAATTACATTTGGCTGCCGTGGATTACCTCTTGCCCTTCCCTTTACATTTCTTAACATTTCACCTCCCATATTCTGGCATGCTTCCAGCAGCCTGCTTTCATTTGTACTGTCCTAAACCTGGCTTATCTTGCGTAATGTGTTCTATGGCCGGTCTACTGCAGGTTTGCTTTGCTCTGCTATGACAGTTCTCTTTTCTTTGCAATCCGATACCTCCCCTATCCTATTTTGCAGGTTTCTGCGAGCAGACTTGTCAGCTGCCGTTGATTGCCCGCTGTGATTTAATAGGTGTTAATTGCTCAGTTGTACTCCATTTACCCCACTGCGGCATTTCCTTATTTTCTTCCCCTGACCTTCCTGTTTGAGCTATGGTACACGGCGCATGCGTCCGCTTACCAGGTTTCGGGCATGTTTACATCCCCGTACACATGCTCTTTTGGGCACCATATGTGCTCTCAGCTAAACGATGCTATACCTACTCCTCCAACCCTGTCCTGCGGCTTTGCTTAGCAACGGCCAGGCCAGATTTGTATTGCTCCAATGTGCTTACAGCTACGGTGGCACACCCCACTGCTGATGTCATATATACCTCTAAACCACTCCTTGGTGTTGTAGCGGTGCGCCGTATGATACATCCTTAGTCCGGAGGGACGTTTGCGATTCACTATTACCTGCCTCATTTGCATGGCATTGACTACTAATTCCTAGTTACTGTGCCGAACACTGTCACAGACCCTTAACAACCCTTGCAGCTTGGTTGTGGTGTACCATGCATACCATTGAGTATTATGGTGAAATCATGATTTGTATTACATTGCGATTTTATGACATCTGTATATATTTTCTTTGTGTTCCCGTTTGCGCACACATGCCCTGCGGTTGTACTTTGCTTAACTGTGGACATGAAATTAAATGTTGTTTTTTAGGTGTTGTGCATCTTTTCTTATGCCATTGGCTGTATATTTAGCCATTGGCATATGTTAACTTTGTAATACATGAGTCTGGTCTGCTTTCATAACTCCGATGTAATGTTTGGAAAAAATGTAAACCGTGTTTTTTGGTTTACATTTCTGTGGGCTTACGCTACGCCTGCACCACTTCATGAATCGCTATGTACCTTCATTTGCATGGTGTGGCACTGCGCATGGGGTGATTAGCATACCTAAGCTGAGGGCTGCGCAGATCTGGCGTATGCCGGTAGTGCACGTGGAATTGGATTGTACCTGAATTGCTCAGCGGCCATATTTGGCATTATACCACCTACGCTACGTCTGCGCCTGGCGCAAGCTTCATGAATCCCGGGGAAGATGACACATAGGACGAAATGTTTAAACTAATTCATTAAATGTTGTGGTTATCTTCCTACAAAACTAGAAACAGTACACACTACGTGTTAGCTACTTTCCATACACAAAATATTATTTATTTACTATCTATTTGCATTCAGTAACTGCTTAAGTGAACTGCTCCAAGTACCATTTTTAGCAATCAGGCAACAAAGCAAACATATCACCTGTATATAATATAAGATGCTAATAGTGCAAAAGCAGTAATAGGAGTTTTTCTTAAAGTATCAAAAACAAAAAAATAGAGTAAAACTGCAGATCAGACATAAACATGGCAGTTCATTTTTACTACTTCAAATGCACCTGAAATAGAAGGAAAACACTATATTTGTAGATATAGTTATTATTCAAGAGATTTTAATGATGTAATGCCTAATACTACAAAACAGACTAATGGGAGAATACAGTAAAGCTAACATGAAATGTTGTTACCATGAACACATTGTGCTGCGATGTGTACACAGGCTCTAACAGTTTTAGATTCAGTAAACTCCGCGTAGTGGTGTGCAAGCGCAATGCAAACAGGCAAACTTCCGTGCAATGCAAATTTTGGCTAAAGTAACTGAATTTTATGCAAATTAACCATCTGGAGTGATCCAACAAGATTTAATGCATCTGTGTAGACTCTTTGTCTGTGTCAGTAGTGTACGTGGGAATTTTCCATGTACAGGAGTTGACACTAAAAGAAGGGGATATAAAATATGAAGAAAATCCCCTTGAAACGTTAAGATCACATACATAAATGTGCAAATCATACATTGTGGATGACTGAAAAGAGTACGGATTATGTGAAATTAATAATTTTTTAAATATTTTCTGCATGTTTGTGCTGTGTGCCACATTGCACAAACATGCTTAACCTACAAATAAAAAAAAATAAAAAAAATTGTAGAATAACACTTATAATATACTGCAGAGAAATGTACTGTAAGTGTCTGCGTCACGTCTGTACAATGGTGCATTTATGCTGTTACCCAGCTTACAAGGCTATGAACCATGTAGTTTCCAGGCAGTCCGCACAAATATTATGCAAATGAGGAGTCAATGGTGTGGATTTGTTGAATCGCTAAAGGGAGCAACCATGTCCACATATCCACTTTGTGTAAGCTCCTACATGGTGTTTATATTCCCACTGGATGTGGATGACAGCAGGGGTGTGTGTCATGTTACTTTTAGGATATTTCCATGCTCAATGAACGTGTTTGAACACAGCGGAACTTGCTGCAAATGGTTTGGGTGTAGCTTAGCATGTTCACATGACCAGACCACCCACATCACAGTCATGATGTAGCCAGCTTTGAATGAAAACTGGTTATGTTCAATTAATAATATATAGTTTTGTATAAGCTATGCTGCTGCTCAGAGTGCCAAATCACTCTATAAAGTAGGGCCTTTAAATCATATCAATTATATCCTAAGCAGTTGAACTGCAATCCCACATGGTGGACCTACACCACAACTGTATAAAGTATGCATACACCATACATTCTGATTTTCCCTCAATACTCTGAACCACTGGAGTAGAGACTTGGATATTTTAACTGAGATAATGCTAGGGGCTGCTGCAGCTATTCTACATCTGTATATGCTAGAGGCTGAAGTCAATGCTGCTAGTGCTGCTGACAATAGGCCTAGGCAGAGGAGGAGAAGAGTGTTCAGGCCCAGAGTAACCTTCCAGGAGCTACATGAGCTGGAGCTTGTAGAGTGCTATATGGTGGTCAGGGACATATTAGAAGAGCTCACTGAGCTCTGCCACCCTCAAGTCGGAGTCAGAGCTAACAGAGGGGAACTCACCCCCGTGGAAACTAAGGTATGTGTAACCCTAAGGATACTAGCTATGGGTACTTTTCAAAGACCAACTGGGGGCACAGGCATCTGCATCCAGGATACTCTACCAATTCCTACATGCTATGCTATCACATGCCAGTGAGCACATGACTTTTCCCCTTTCCCCTGAGGTGAGGGCCAACAATATGCAACACTTCTACCATGTAGCACTCTACTCTGAATTGCTGGGTGCCACAGATTGCACTCATGTACACATCAATGCACCACCTAGTGAGCAGGTTAGAATCTATGTTAACTGCAATGGATGCCACTCCATCAACTGCCAAGTCATGTGCAAAGCCCATGGGATTATCATGCATATGTGTGCTGGCAACCCTAGCAATTATCATGACTCCCATATCTGGTACATATCACAGCTGTACCAGATATTTTCAGGGGGGGCATCCAACAGGGCCATTTACTGGGGGATGCTGGCTATGCACTGGAACTGTGGATGATGACACCCATCAGAAATGCACACACACCCACAGAAGAACACCATAATGAGGCACACACACAAACTAGAAACATCATAGAGAGTGTGTTTGGGGTTCTGAAATCATGATTCCGGTGCCTCAATATATTTGGTGGAGCTCTGCAATATACCTCTGCCACATGCACATATGAATTCACAGTATGTGCTATGCTACGCTATATGATCCTGTGGAAACAGCTGCAGCAGGATCAGCAAAGGGAAGGGATATACAGCCCCCCACCAGTGCCTAGGTTACAACAGCCACAGTCACAGGAGGGCTCAGAAGAGGAACCCCCTGCTGATGTCCATGCAGGCAGATGTAGGTGTGTTCTGTACACCTTGGCTTTGGGTAAGAGACAACGCATAGCACATTCACTAACAACGTAGAAACCTAGGGACTAATGCCTTACTCCTACTCACATACATATATTAAAATTGATTCCAGCCAGATCAAACATCCTGTATCTATCCATGTATTGGCTGTGTACTGCTTGCTTCAGACAGAGTCAGCCCTGAACTACAGTTGTGTCAACTGCTGCATTTGCAAGACAAGTCCATAAACTACACAGTATTCTACTGGATTATTAGGATATGTCATTGTAGCATGGGCCTGGTACATTATGCAAGTAACTATAGTGGGCTATTTGGACAGAAATTTTATCCACATGGGACTACAGACACCCATTCCACTATCAATCCTCCATATGTAATCAGTAGGCCTGATGTATGGAATATTCATGCAGTCCTGCTGCAACAGATTACTGGTACATCATGCAAGAGAGATGTTAGAAAGTGAGGTTAAATGATAGTCAGACTCATGTGTATCCTAACAGAACATGCCCCCCCCCCACTCCTTAAAACAGCAGTGTCCCCTTGTAACTGTCATAACAGTAACTCATCTATGCTATATCACCATTTCACACAGTTAGTATGCCACACAGTATCAGGATAGTAATGTAGAATTTAAACTTACATTGTATGTGTTAGAAAACTGAGGAATAGGAATGTACATATTTATTCAGGTAATTGTGTGATGAATGATCCTTTTTTCCCATCAAGCAACTTCTTTGGCTCAAAAGACTAAGGCAGTTAGGTTGTGTGATGGGGTTAGGGCTCTAATCCCAAGATATCCAGGTATTTTGCATGTGAAGTAGTAATAAATTGTGTTTTAGAAACTGCAATTCTTTGTGCATGATACTATTATTGACCTCTTTCACATATTCATTAAACATTTGCTCTCTGTGCCGCATATCTAAGACCTATTTAAAATGTCTTAGCCAATCTGTGCAAGCACATCAGTGCAGAAACAGGTTCAGAGGTCATACCATATAACATACATAATCCCGGCCTGGAATGCAGCTAGGTGTGGGCTGGAGTCAGTTACTTGAACAGTAAGTCTCTGATGTAAGCAATGTGGCTCCCATTTGCGTACTGCTTAGCAATGTGCAAAAAAGCCAAAAATGCCACTGGGCATGCCTGTACACTTAGTTAAGCAGAGCGCAAATCTGTTGCTCCTTGCGGAATTTATATATATATATATATATATATATATATATATATATATATATATATATATATATATGTGTGTGTCTCTCTCTCTCTATATATATATATATATATATATATATATATATATATATATATATATATATATATATATATATATATATATATATATATATTTATATATATATTTGGATCTAGTACTATTGAATGAAAGTTCAATAGTCCGAATCCAAAATAACTGAACGCACTTTAATGAAACCGCTTTCATCGAAAAAACACTTTCGTTAAAGTGCATTTAAAATAAAACACTAAATCTTCTTTTATGCAGGAGAGCAAGCCCCCCTGCACTCCCCGTGTGGGGGGTTGTACTCCCAACACCCCCCTACTTTTATATTCTCACTCCATGGCCGCACTACAGTGGAGAAAAGGGAATTTTCCCTTAACCGCGCCATAGTGCGACTGGCACAATGAGCATACTTATCTAAAAGTGCTGCTTCAGTGAACAGCACTTTTGGTTAAGTATGTTCAGTGATTTCTGCTTCAGCAGAAAGTGTCGTCGGGGATATGTACGGATCCCATACATATATATAGATACATCTCTCTCTCTCTCTCTCTCTATATATATATATATATATATATATATATATATATATATATATATATATATATATATATAGTGTGTGTGTGTGTGTGTGTCTGTATTGCCCTACATACCCAGATCACGGTGAATAAAGCTGCACTACAACACATATAACGTTGGACAAAGGACCAATAGTAAGGGCTCAACATTAGATAATGCACTTACAAAAATGTGGACGTGCATAGAATAATGTGTTGCATCTGGAGGACTATTGAGACATCTGAAGTTCATAGTTCTGTCAGTCTTCTCTCAAGTCATGTGTTAATGGTACATAAATATGAGTCAAACCTGTGTACTTGCTGCAGACATCTGGACATTGGAGAGTCATACCACACCTTCCTAAGACAGCATGTGGAAACCTTGAAAATGTATGACACAGTATATGAATATGTACATATATTGTGAAGCCATATGTTTGTATCTATGCCAGCAACAATCCACACATTAAGTACAGCCCCTGCATCTGCTGGATTTCACCACATGTACATCAACAACTGAATAAGTTGTGTAATGTATTATGTTGTGTGCTCACTCACTGACAGGGTAATTTGAGTTTTGCCACAGGCTTGCCCATCCAAATGCAAACAGACACATATGCCCAAAATGGGTACTGTTGCCATATAGCTAGTCTACAAAAAAGTTTTCTGACTGCTAGACTACTAGCTGCAGATGACAGTATGAAGCAATGTGACTCTGCAGGCCTCCCAAGCTGTTCAACATAGTGCTTGTTTATGTCCTCTAGAAGTAGTTCACCTGCAGTCATTTACAAAGCCAACTTGCTTGGTGGTGTGTGTATTAAGTGCTGTGATCTGTAAAGTGTAAGTTTAGATAGGTGGTGGTTCTAATCTCACTCCATCCCAGTTGGTATGTTATGTGGGTATCTCCCTAAGTAGCAAGTGGGAATCCCAGACTGACTTCCAAATTGGCATTGGTTTGCACTTTTTGGCCCTTGCAGTTGACGCAGACCTCCAAACTCTTGTGCTCTACAAGGCCTGCTGATGTCATCTATAATAAGAGTACCTAAAGCCATACTAATGTCAGACTTGAACCGTGGCACATGCAGTAAGTACTGTGATCTGTAGTGTCTAAAACTAGATAAGTAGAGATTATAATTTCACTTCAGCCCACTTGGTGTGTGTGTGTGTGGGGGGGGGGGTACATCTCATTACAGAACAAGTGTGAATCCCTAACTGGCATGGTTTTGCACTGTTTGGGCCTTGCAGGTGATGCAGGCCTCCAAACTCTTGTCCTCCACAAGGCCTGATAATGTCATCTGCCATTAGATTACCTAATGCCAAGCTGATGTCAGATTTGAGTAGTAGTGCATGCAATCCATTGTGGATTCTCAAGTCTATAAACTTAGATAGATAGGGGTTCTCTTCTCGCTGTAGCCAGCTTGGTGTTCATGTGTGCTGTGCAGTGTTCTGCAAATGTAGATAGGTAATGGTACTATTCTCACTGCATCCAACTTAGTGTGTGTGTGTGTGTGTGTGTGTGTGTGTGTGTGTGTGTGTGTGTGTGTGTGTGTGTGTGTGTGTGTGTGTGTGTGTGTGTGTGTGTGTGTGTGTGTGTGTGGATGTTAGAGCATTTTACATCAGCCTATGGATCATAAGAAGTCACTAGGCTAATAGCTCTAGGTCCCTTACAATCCTAGCCGAGTTATTGCCTTTATTTACACAATCAGCACCTATTGCCCATGTCCAAGAAGGATATAGGTAGAACCCTAGGGGTGAATTTATGGTCACCCATGCAATCATCCAGATTGCATTTGAAGAGGGCCAATGAGGTTCTCTGTTTGACATGAAGTGGGAGTCTGTTCTAAAGGTATGACAACCTCTGGGAGGCAAATCTGTCCCTCCAGCAGGTTCTATTAATGTCACATACCAGGTTGAGGTTTTTAGCGTGAGTATCCTGAGAACCATTTGACTTATGGATATGCAGAATTTCCAGTAAAGCAAAGTCAGGGATTGCCTTGTATGCAAGGCAGAGATCACCTCTGAGTAGTCTGTATGTAACAGAATAATTTGTCATTGATTTCAGATGATCCCCATAAGACAGATGCTGAAGACCTTGAATTCTCCTTGTGAGGAACTTTGTGGTCTTTCCAATTGCTGTATGTGCTTGGAAAGATACATACAAAAGGGGTGTTGTTCTCAATTATTAGCCTAATGACGGAAGAGTACAGGGGAGGTTATAACTTTATTTTTCTGGAGACAATCACTTTACTCATGACATGAGTAAGATAGAATGCCCTTCTTACCACTGTGGAGACATGGTGGTCAAAGGTAAGGTAGATGACAAGACAATCTGTGTGCCCATGTCTCTCACCACTGAGAGCATACTTAAGGTGTTGCTGTTGATGTGGTAGTTAGCAGGAACATTGGTTTTAACAAAAGGAATAGTAATACTTTTTGTTGCATTGATTTTAAGGCAATGACTCTGGCACCAAAAATGTATTTGTGTAAGACCCTCTTGTAGGACGTTGACATAATTTAGAGATTCTGTGACCTCTCCTGTTTGCAGTCATCAGGAAACTTTGTATGCCACAGTCCTTTAGTTTTTGCTTGTACTTTGGAGATATAGATTCAAAACAGTACAGGTCCCAGGACTGAACCCTGCGGAACAGCACTGGTTACAGGTCACTGTTGGAGGTGGATTCCCCTATTTTGACTATATGGGTTCTATCATTGAGCTAGTTAGTGACCTATCTAATGATATAAGGGTTGATGCCTAGTTGGGTAAGTTTGTCATTGATGCCTGAGTGGGGATAGTGTCAAAAGCCTTGGCTAAGTCTAGATAGGATGTATGCACAGACTTCCCCTCATCCAGGGACTTTGTGACTAACTCAAAGAAGTCCACCAGATTTAACAGGCATGATCTGCCTTTGACAAATGCAAACTGAGTAAGGTCAAATGTTTGGAGATTATCTATATATTTGCTGATGAGGTCCATGATGGTTCACTCCATGGCCTTGCAGATAAGGTTAGTCAGGCTAATACATCTATAGATCCTGGGGTAAGTGGACACACCACCTTTATGCAAGGGAATAACGGTACCTGTTTCCCATTCAGCTGGTACAAAGCCAGTGCTTAGACTATGATTGATAAGAGTACCCAATGGTGCTGCTAATGCATGTTGGAGCCCATGCAGTATGCAGCCTGGGATGTTATCATGTCCCATAGATACTGTATTTCTGTCCATAGAGAGGGCATTTATGACCTGTTCTTTAGAGATACAAGTTAAGGGACAGGTGGTAGGGATGTCATAGGCTTTGTGTGGTGGGGACAGGGGAGTGAATTTTTCACACAACCTGTTGGCTAACAGGTTGGCTATGTCCACAGGCTCAGTATATGTAGCATCATTAACTATCAGTTTGGCACAAATCTTGGCCTTTCCTTTTAGGTTATGGATGTAACTATAAATTGCTTTGTGGTTGTCTTTTGTTGAGGAAGATAATTAGGACTCATAGTTTGCTTAGGAGGACTTCACAAGATGTCTTATTTGCTTGTTTAAGCTGAAGAGGGAGTGTTTCCAGATTAGAAGGGCTCCCTCTCTCTTACTCTTAGACAGTCATTTCTCCTCTTATTGTAAAGCCTGTTAATGGCAGTTGTCCATCAGACAGGTTTGCTCTTCCTTGAGTTGATTGTTTTGGCTCTATCAGGTATGGCAGAGTCAATGCAGTTATACAGGTGTTTGCATAAAGCATTGGTGTAGAGCTCAGCACAGTTGCCAGTTCCATCTGAAGGATGAGGTGCAGGGAAGCTATTTATACCATCAAGTAAGAGGTTATAATCTACTTTGGAGAAGTTTATTAGTTTAGTTGCTGCTGGAGGTGGGGGTCAAGTGTGATACTTGCTTTGAATGAGACTGATTTGTGGTGAGATCTCACCAGGGAGGAACTCACAGTAGGGGGTGATAAAGTGGTCTCCCATATTGATAAGCTCTAGATCCAGGATGCTGGCTCTCCTTGTGGGTTTGTTAACCAGCTGGTCCAGGGCATTACAGTTAATGAAGTTGAGGAACCTTTAGGCAAATTAGTTAGAGCATGAATAATGTACCTCGTCAATAGATGGGTAGTTAAAGTCACCAAAAAACATGTTTTTGGATGTATCTTGACAGAATCAAGTAGATAAAATAAGCATAGTGGGTGTCCTGATTCATGGAGGGGGTCTTGCAGCTGGCAATGATTTGAGTAGGTGCCTTACAAATAGTTAATTGCACCTAAAGTGTCTCCAGGGAACCATACTGTTTAACCAGTCTAAATGTGTATGTATCTTTAATGAGTATTGGTACACTGCCTCCTTTAGTTTTCATGCCTTCAGTTTGAGATCTGAACATATGGAAGGAGGTGTAACCTGGTATGGCTGGGGTGCTTTCCACAGCATTGAACCAGGTCTGTGAGACTGCACAAATGCCTGTGTCTTCCAAGGTAAGGTTAGATTCCAGTGAGTGCAGTTTTATGTTGACACTCAGCATTTAGCAGCATAAACTTGAGGTTGTTTGTAGATGAGGTCTTTACATTTGGAATTCTGTCCTTGAGACACTGCCTAAAAAATGACACTATGGGGGTGGCAAGAGCCTTGACCAGTAGTCAAAATCCCAGGAGTAACAATGAAGACTATCTCTGGCAAAGCATTGAGGTTTGTCAATCATGTCATCCCAGGCTGACAGATACCGTATCCCCTTAGAATGACACCAGATACTAAGGTAATTATGAAGGTCAATCACTTTCTGTTTGTATGGATGGAGGCATCATCTTAGGAGAAGGTAAAATGCTGCTTAAGGCTAGGGACATACCTGCCTGAGATGCATAGTCCGAGAGTTCAGTCATGTCTCTCTCCATATAGTCCAGATAGGTATATCTCAAGTCATTCACACCAACATGGACTATATATACTATGTTATGCTGCTAAATGCTTGGTGTCTTAACCTGAAACTGCACTCACTGGAAGCAGTCCTCAGCTTAGAAGACTTACACACTTGTGCAGTCACAGAGACCTAGTTCACAGCTGCAGGGAGCACCCCAACCATATTGGGCTATGCCTCCTTCCCAGTGTTTTTTTTTTTTTTTGTAAACAAACAAGTGGTGTTATGCATATGTTGTATTTGGGTCAACCCCCCAGCCCCTCCCCCCTTGCAGCCATTTCAGTGTCCTATTATTTGGATATTTCTCCCCAGTTGCAATAAACACTGTTAAAATCTCTCAGTGTGCATACTGCTTTCTGCTTTACTTCTACAAAAATTACAGATATGTGGGTTTAATTTAAAACTTTTATTTCATATTTTCCAGCACAAACACTGATAGATGCTTGCTAAACAAAGCAATACAGTCTCACAATGAAAACAGACTTGGCATTAAAAGTTCTATGACTTTGAAACTCAAATTCATTGAAACAGCATTGAAACCCACATTCAAAGAAAATCCATCTGGCCAGTGGCAGGTTGTTTACCTTTGGGCTGTTTTCAAATCATAGACCCCTTGCACACATTTTTAGGACCACACAAAATTTCTTTGATTCACCTTCCTGATTGTATTAAATTATAATATATAATAATTAAATTATATCCCTCTTATAATACACCACTTGTAAGAGAATGTTTTAAATTTATAGCCAGTAAGCAAAGAAACAAAACATATGAACCAATAACACAAAACTGCCCAATTCAGAACATTTCAACCATAAAAGGACACTCATATGTCTGTCATTACAACCCACCAGTATCAGTCAATATGCACATTCTCTGCAGAAGTAAATGTCATCGGAATAATTCCACATTAAAGAGATCTGACTGTAACTAATGAAAAGGTTGCTGCTAGTAAAAAACTTTATATATTTAAGTATTTCATCTACAAATTCACTGTCTGCTGCCCTTGAAGAATAAATTGCCTATGTTACATTAAAAATGATAAGCTGGTGATATTGCAATCGGGAATGGATGGCAAACTAAAACAGGTTCATAGTTACTAGGCATCTTATCCAAAGGAGGACATACTCAGGACTGCAGCACCCCACCCTCTTAAAATCCAACACAGTATCAGCAATCCATCTACATGCTGTGGGAATAGAACCCACAGCCTTCTGCATCAAAACAAAAGTATGATACTTGCTGTGCTACTAACACTGCTTTAAAACTTTAAACACACAATAGTGATACCATTTGTTAAGCAAAACAGTTGCATATTTGGGTAGAGCATTCAGGCTCTTCTTTCCTGTAGCTAAGGTACAGGGCTTGAGCCTAAGCAAATTACTAACCAACTGCTAATCCTAACTAGGGAATTTCACTGTCTCACCTCAACCTTTTAATTCAAGAAATCTGGACAAAGTCTAAAATAAATAGGAACAGATTATAAATATTTCTCTCATGAACTCAGAAAATTGCTCGAATAACAGAATTTGTGTTAGTATGCATTTTTCTAAAGGATATGAAGTGTAAACCTCAAATATCTGTCATTATTTACCAACTTCAGTCATTTTATGAGGTAAAAACAAAAATATGGGGCAAAAATCTGGACATTCTATAAAAACCTGGGCAGTTGAGGGGTATGCTACCTATTTCTTACACACACACACACACACACACACACACACACACACACACACACACACACACACACACCATACCTCTTAAATCTCTTAGCACAAGAAGTCTGGGCAAAGCCTGTCATAATGGGGGTAACAAAGGCCCAAAACTAGGGACACATTTTAAATATTGCTCTTATAAATTCAGAAAGTTGCTAGAATAACAGGATTTGTATTAGATTGCATTTTCTAAAAGATATGAAGTCTGAAACTAAACTCAAATTCATGCCATTAGTTAGTAACTTTAATCCTTAGATCATCCCAGTGATTTCTCAAAGAAAAGAAAACAAGACAATTTTTTATGAGAAACAGAACAAAAATATAAGGCAAAAATCTGGACATTCTGTGAAAATCTGTACAGTTGAGAGGTATTATATGCACATACACATGCACCCTACCTCCCACTTAGACCCTCCCCATACCTCTAAAGCTTTTAGGCCAAGAAATCTGGGTAAAGACACCCATAATGGAGGGGTCAAATGTTCAAAAATATGGACACCTTTTAAATATTGCTCTTGCAAACTTAGAAAGAACAACAAGTGTTGCATTAGCATGAACTTTCTGAAGGATATGACGTCTAAAGCTCAAATGTCTACAATTATTTGCTGTCTTAATCCTCAGTGATTTGCCAGGGATTGCCAGAAAAACACAGTATTATGAGAAGCAGACCACGGATGTGCGACTAAGATCTTGACATTCTGCGAAAATCTGGACGTTTCACTCACACACACACACACACACACACACACACACACACACACACACACACACACACACACACACACAGACCTAACTAATTCTTATACACAAACACACACACACACACACACACACACACACACACACACACACACACACACACACACACACACACACACACACACACACAGACCTACCTACTTCTTATACACAACACACACACATAGACCTACCTACTTCTTATACATATGCACACACACATACCGGCCTACATATTTCTTGCACACACACACACACACACACACACACACACACACACACACACACACACACACACACACACACACACACACTCACACACACACACACACACACACACACACACACACACATCTTAAAAACTTAAAGACACACACACACCTACTACTCACTTGTCCGGTCTTGTTCCACAGTCCAAATGTCTTCAGGAATTCAAATTCCACGCATGCAGATCAGGAAGATGTAAACGATCGGTTGAACATTGCACAGACACAGAAGGTCTTCTGCATTTGTACGACCTGAAGCAAATGGGGTTGGAGGAACGCCCTTAAGAAAGAAATTTGTTTTAAAGAAACAGGGCAGCAGAGGTGCCAGTATGCCATACCGGTGCATACCAGCCCAAAAAAAGCCCTGCTCCTTCCACACATTCAGACCACAAACTGAGGGCATTAAAACTAAAAGAGGCAGCATATCGATATTCATAACAGATACATACACCTCCATATTGGTTAAACAGTAGGATTCCCTGGAGATACTTCAGGTGCAATTAACTGTTGGTAGGACACCTATTCAAGTCATCGCCAGTTATAGGACCCTGTCTCTGAATCAGGACACCCACTATGCCTGTTTGGATCTACATGAGTCTATCAAGATACATCCAAGCACCCTGGCTTTGGGTGACTTTAACTAACCATCCATTAACAGGATACCTTACTCATGCTGTAGCTGACTTCCTGTAAAGGTTCCCCAACTTTCTTAACTCCAGTGCACTGGACCTTCTGGTTGACACCTCCACAAGGGGTTCCAACATCCTGGATCTGGTGCTTATCAATATTGGGGGCCACTCTAGCACCCTCACTGTGAGGTCTTCCCTAGTAATATCTGACCACAAATCAGTTCAATTCGAAGTACCTATCATACCCAACCCACTCCTCTAGCAGGAACTAAACTAAAAAACTTCTCCAAAGCAGATTATAACCTCTTATGGGATGATATAAATAGCTGAATTGCACCTCCCCTCTCAGATGGAATTGGCAACTATGCCGGGTTCTACACCAGTGCTTTATACAAACAACTGTTTAACTGCATTAGCTGTACCTGATAGGACCAAACCAAGCTCCACAAGGAATAGCAAACCTGCCTGGTGGAAACTGGCATTAACAGGCTTTACAATAAGAGGAAGAAATTGTTGTCTAAGGGTAAGAGGGAGTGAGCCCTAAACTAGAAACACTGCCTCCTCAGCTAAAACAAGTCACTACGTCTTCTTGTAAGGTCCTCAAAGGCAAACTATGAACCCAAATTAGCTTCCTCAACTAAGGACAACCATATGGCATTCTTTAGTTACATCCATTACCTAAAAGGACAGGCTTTTATTTGCACAGAACTGGTAGTTAATGATACCACCTATACTGAGCCTGTGGACATAGTTAACCTGTTAGCTGACATGTTCTGTGAAAACTTCACTCCCCTGTCCTGTCACATGTATCCCATGACATTCCTACCACCTGACCCCTACCTTGTATCTCTAAAGAGCAAGTGGTAAATGCCCTCTCTATGGCCAAAAGTAGAGCATCTTTGGGACCAGATAACTTTCCAGGCTACGTCCTGCATTAGCTCCAACAAGAATTAGCAACACCATTGCGTACTCTGTTCAGTCATAGTCTAAGCACTGGCTTCATCCCAGATGAATGTAAAATGGACACCATTATTCACTTCACAAAGGTGGTGCTTCTACTGACCTCAGGAACTATAGACCTATTAGCCTGACTACCTTATGTGCAAGGCCATGGAGCGAATCATCATGGACTTTATCAACAAATATATAGGTACTCTCCAAACACTTACACCTACTCAGTTTGGATTTGTGAAAGGGAGATAATGCCTGTTAAACTTGGTGGACTTCTTCGAGACAGTCACCATAGCCCTGGATGGGGGAAATCTGTGCATATAGCCTACCTAGACTTAGCCAAGGCATTTGACAGTATCCCCCACTCAGGCATCATTAACAAACTCACCCAGCTAGGTATCAACCCTTATATCATTATATGGATCACTAACTGTCTCACTGACAGAACCCATATAGTCAAAGTAGGGGAATCCACCTGATACAGCAGACCTGTCACCAGCGGTGTTCCATATGTCCTGGAGCCTCTACTGTGTGGAACCTAGTTCTCCAAAGTACAAGCTAAAACCAAAGGTCTGTGCCTGACAATATTTGCTGATGAATGCAAACTGGGAGCAGTCATAAAATCTCCAAATGATGTCAACATCCTACAAGAGGGTCTTACACACACAGATGATTGATGCCAAAGTCATGGCCTTAACCTCAGTGCAAATAAACATATTGTCATCAATCTCGGTATGTGCAATTTTTCTGCTAACTACCACATCGATAACAAAAACCTAAGTATGCACTCACTAGTGAGATACCTGGGCACACAGGTTGACAGTGACCTAACCTTTGATCACCATGTCTTCACAGTGGGAGAAGAGCATTCTAAATTGCTCATCTCATAAGTAAAGCCATTGCATCTTGGAGATGAAAGACATTATAACATTTCTGTACTTTTCCCTCATCAGGCCAATAATGGAATACAATGGCCCTTTTGGTATGCACCTTTCCAAGTACCTTCAGGAATTGGAGAGACCACACAGGTTCCTCACAAGGATAATTCAAGGTCTTCAGCATCTGTCCTATGTGGATCATCTGAAATCACCATCACTTTATTCTGTTTCATACAGACTTCTCAGAGGCAATTTATGCCTTGCATATTTGACCATGCTTTGGAAATGCTGCATATCCACAAATCAAATGGTACAAGGATTACTCAGTCTAAGGACTTTAACCTGGTATGTGACAGTAACAGAACATGCTGGAGGGTCAGATTTGCCTCCCAGAGGCTATCACACTTTTGGAGTCCCACTTTATGTCATACACAGCACCTCATTGGCCCTCTTCAAACACATTGAGGATGACTGGATGTATAACCATAAATTCACCCCAGAGGTTCCATGTGTCCCTCATGGACCGGAGCAATTGACATTGAGCCATAAGTCTAGTAACTCCCTATGATATGATTCAGTCATAGTCCATGTTGGAGTACATGACCTGAGACATACCTCCCTGGATTATATGTAGAGATATTTATTTGAGTTCTCGGAAGATGTCTTTGCAGTCACTGACACATGACATAAGCCATGAAGAGCACACCAACATGCATTTAGACTAGCTACTTCACAGGCAGGGACTAAAGGTGGAGGTGTCTATATATACATCAAAACTAAAGATACTTTAAGACTGCTCAAACAGGATAATGTACTTGAGCTGCTCCAGGTTAAAGTCACAATAGGCAAAATCCAATACTACTGCCATGCAAGCTATAGGCCCCTTCTATGACCCAGGACAATCATACCATGTATTTAAACTTATTAAAAACATTAGCCATCCAACCCAATACCATATTCATGGGTGACATTCATTATTCCACTATTACCTGGGAATCCTATATGACAACAAACATACAGGCACAGAGATTCCTGGCTTTTGTAAACACAAACTCCATGGACCAGATAGCCAATACACCAGCCAGGGATGCTACCATTCTGGATCTGGTCCTCACCAATATGGGAGAGTCATGCATAACCCTGTACTGTAATGTATTCCATGGTAAGGTCTGAACACACATTGGTCTCCTTTGAAGTAAAAATAAAACATGGCCCTCCAGCTAGACATGGAATATTCAGGAACTACTTTAAGGCTAATCTCCAGCTATTAGGTGATAAACTGGCCAAAGCTCATGCCCAGTAAACACTGAGAACACTGCGACTTATGCAGATGTATTCACAGAAACCCTGTATGATCCTGTTAATAGCTGCACAGAGGCAGCCGTACCCACCAGGGAGAAGTACAGAACTAACTCAAAATCAAGCCATCTTGGTGGTATTACAGAATCAATAGGTTGTATAACAGAAGGAAGAAACTCATGGCAAAACTTAGGAGATACAGCACACAGCAGGATAAAAGCACTCTCATAAAAGTAAACAAAAAAACAGAGGACAAATGGAGTCTACCAAAGCCAGATTTGAGGTAAGTTCAGTGTCCCAGGCAAAGGACAACCACAAAGCATACTTTAGTTATGTCCACCACTTCAAAGGCAAGACACAATTGTGTGCACATCTCATTGTAAATTGAACCATCTATAATGAGGCAGAAGATGCAACCTCCTGGCTAATGAATTGAGCTCCAACTTTACCCCTCTCTCCCCTTCAAATTTCCCTCAGGAAATACCATCAAATATACTACTCCTACTATCACTAGGGAACAGATCCTTAATGCTCTCTCTAAGATCAAGTACACTGTATCAATGGGCTCAGACAATACCCCAGTATGCCTTCTAAATAACATGAAACCTGACCTTTCAGGGCCTCTGGAATTACCACTTCACTGTAGCCACCAAACAAACTTCATGCCTCATGAATGGAGAACAGCAACAGTCATCCCTCTGCACAAAGGTGAGTCATTTACAGACCATGGAGATTACAGGCCCAGAAGTTGCACTACTCTGATATGTAAAGTCATTAAAATAATTATCATTGAAATGATTAATAGAGATGTGGTACATCTGCAGACACTGGACCAAACCCAGTTAGGTTTAGTCAAGGGCAGATCATGCCTACCCAACCTGGTGGACCTATTTGAGAAGGTAAACAAAGCAATGGATGAGGGAGAAATGGTTCACACTGCCTACCATGGCCTGACAAGGCAAGTGACACTATACCTCCATCAGGCATTGTTGACAAACTCAAGAGGTTAGATACAAACTATTATGTCAGTTGGTGGATAGCCAAGTGACTCGCAGACAGGACCCAGGATGTTAGCATTGGGGAGTCCACCCCTAAGACAGGCCAGGCACAAGTGGACTCCCTCAAGAATCATTCTTCAGAGCTCTCTTTTTAGACATTTATTTGTCTGAAGTCAAGGCCACTGTCAGTGGTTTCTGGCTGACTAAATTTGTAAATGATTGCAAATTAGAAGCTGTAATTGCATCCCACACTGATACAAATGTTCTCCAGGAGAGGAGCTGATACCGACATACAACTGGTGTCAGAGCTATAGAGTAACACTAAATGCCAATAAATGCACAATACTGTGCTTTGGGAAGTCTACCACCCCTAGTAACTATCATATTGACAGCACACCTCGAACAGCTGACCCAGTAGTCAGGGACTTAGGAACACACATAGATAGTATAGTAATCTAGCCTTTGACTGTCATGTGACTACAGTATTGGGAAAATCATTCTATGTTGCACAATTTATAAACAAAGGTATGGCATGTAAGTCCAAGGAAGTCATTGTTACACTGCATTCAGCATTCTTCAGACCTAGGATTGAGTGCAATGCCACCTTTGGTATGTACCTAACCATGCATATCTGATAATTGGAACATCCACAGAAATTCCTCACTAAACAAATACAGGGTGTACATAAAATGTCCTCTGCAGACCACATCAAGGCCTTATCTGTGTATACTGTGCTCTACAGCCTTTGGAGGGGAGATGTATGGCTGCCATACAGGGCATTGTCAGAACCCAATGTGGACCCCTGCATATCCACAAAATGAATAGCACCAGAATTACCCATTCTACAGACATACACCTTGCTTGTGGTATAAATAGAACATGCAGGAGAGACAGGTATGCATCCCAAAGACTACACCCTAGATGGAACAGGCTCCCCATTCGTGTGAAGTACAGGTCCGCCCTAATGCAAATCAAGTGCAAGTTACACAATTGGATGGGGAACAGACACTCATACCTGGTTTGGGACCTATGTCTCTAATGGACACAGGAAAACTCTAAATGGTTCATCTCCCAGGCCCCTGCTTGTTAATGTCTCATCTCTGAAAACCCTGATTACACTTATCAAGGGTATCAGACCTTGTCAGAGATTTTGGGTGTGTGGCTAGGCTTAAAGAAGCCCTTGTGTTCATTAGCCTAGTAAACACCTATGAACCCATGAACCTATACAGTATTACCATTCCGATGACATTTGTCTTCTGTGGTGACATACAGTGCTGTGCTCTGACATTTATGAGTTGATTGTAGATGTGTACCTATAGGTGTGTCTGACACAATCCTGAAAGTGAAATGTAAACATTTCCATGAGACACATTTCATTGTGTGATTCCACAGCCCTTACAATAGCAGCCATAGTAACATACATAAATTATTATGCTACTACACACATTATAAATGGCAAAGTACAATATCTGTAAATGACCAGTACAAGCAGCATGTCATGTAGCAACAATGGATGAAACAAATTCATATTAATGTAGTTAGTCACCCTGTGTGTCAAACATATAGCTTTATTTCCCTGCATCCATTTAGAAAGATGATAGGGATGTGACACAGGCATCACTTGCACAGGGTGTTGGGTGGGGGTACAGGAGGCCTAGGCTGGCCTAATAGGTTGGCAAGCATATCTGTTAGGAAAGGAAGTGGGCAAGATGAACCATGGAAAAGTTGTGTGTGTCTGTAGGTGCCCTCAATGTGACAGTGGTGTGTGAATGTTTTCATGAACACAGCCAAGCTTAGTGCTAGCCCTATATGCCTGTAAGTTAGACAGCCATGCATGGTAGAGCTGACAATTCATCATCTCCACCCCTAAACATGAGAAGTAGCTCTACCAGAAGTTTCACAGGCACCTCCATGCCCAAGATCAGATGCTGTGCTACTAGCTGCGGGTGACTGCTGTCTGCTGGGAATGTGTCCTCCACGGGAATGCCCAGGACCATAATCTCATGCCCTGCTACATCTTTCTGTTGACAGCACACTCCCCTCTGGAGTGCTGGATGTACTTCCACTATGGGAACATGACTGTGCACAGGCACTTTCACTCTCAGCAGATGTAGTTGCTGACCTACACCCACAAGCCCAACGCTCAACTCCAATGAGACATTCCATCACAGACAACATGCGTTCCAAGACAAAAAGTATGCAATCTGTCTCAAACCTATCACTTTCCATTGCATCAGTCAACTGATCCAGGGTATCAGCAACACAGTGGAGGCAGTCACGAATGTCAGACTGTGTTGCATTCATAATCCTGAGCATTCATCAGGTGTTCCTTTCTGAACATGCATGTGCCTCCATGACACCCCTAAACATATGCCGGGTAACACATGATGAGACACCTGCGACAGGTGGTGTAGGGACAGCAGGCCTCCTATGAGCACCCCTATCACTCCATCTCTGTGGAACCTTGCCAACAGTTTGGCTATCGCCAGTGTCGACAATGACTGAAGCCACAGTAGCCACACTTCCCTGTTAATGTCCCTACCCTCCAGTTGCCCAATATCTATGGCCTCAGGGGACTGTGTATGCATAGGCATACTGACTGTGTACGATAACAATGAGGGTGGACAAAGGATGTCAATCTATGTGTCAGATTCAGACTCTGCAACCCCAGCTGTGCCTCAGTGTGCCCACCATCACCATCAGAGTCTGCAGAGACACAGACATCAGGTTGTGCAGGGGACAAAGACCAACCTCACTGGCCACCTGTGATAAAAAGGAAAAAGCAATACATTAATAACTGCACTACTATGCTCTGCAGTATTATGGTGCAATATATGTTAAGCTGTGCACACTGCTGTCACTATTACAGACTTGTATAACCTCCAATCTCATATAGTAGGACATGAGACATTATGATCTAACCCCAATCTGTAATTATTTCAAAAGAATTATCAATTAAACAAGAATCTTATGAGCAAAACATAAATTATGTATACTGTTGACATTCTGCAAAAATCTGCACAGTTGACAGTTATGACAATCTGCAAGGTCCTGAAAATACTGTCAAGTCAATCACTATGGTCACACTTAGAAGGCAGAAGTATGACTCTAAACTGTGGACATTCAGGAAATATCTGTACAGATGGCAATCATGCAGACAGCACATCAATCCAGAGTACATCTCTGACAAAACAGTTTTGTACCTATCAGCAGCAGGAGCATGGCCTCTTCCGATTACTGATGGTCCTGGGACATGTGAGGGAGAGGTAATGGCAACAACACCAGATGTAGAAACACAACGTGTTGGATAAAAGGAACTTTATCAAAATAGCAAAGCTTTCGGGTGAAACCCTTCCTCAATACTGAAACAATTACATTCAAGACACCACTTGTTTTAAATAAGAGCCCACAAGTCACATGATAGCAGCCAATATCATGTGACCAACACACAAAATCAATACTATACATATAAAATACATATAAAATACGTCTAAATACACATATCATAATTTAATACGTTGCAATTTCATTAAAATAGGTTTAAGACTTATAGCAGAGTTTAGGCCAGGTGGACGATCTGCTGCCAATCGTAATATCCACTCATACTCTCTAGCCTCAAGGATGTTATTAGTATCCCCACCCCTAACAGAAGATGTAACAGTATCTATAACTCTAAACCTAAACTTATGTTCAACCCCACTAAGTTGTGTATGCTTAAATAAAGCATTATTTACGTTTTCCCTCCTAATCTCAGATTTGTGTTCAATTATCCTATCCTTTAGCTTGCATGTAGTCTTACCTACATAGAATGAAGAACACTTTATACAGGTAGCCATATACACAACATTAACCGTATTACAATTTGCCATAATGTTAAACTTGTAATTTCTATTAGTAGTGGGGTGAATGTAGAAAGAAGAAGTAGAAATATCAACAATGTCTACACAACAAGAACAATTCAAACACTTAGATGTACCAAAACGAGTCAGTCCAAATAAATTCATACTTGCACCAGTTTTAGAACAACAAACAACACCAGATGTTACAGTATAACAGGGGTAATATGTCCAAATATCTTACATTTACAGTAGCTGCTATGTTAACAGGTATGTGAGTCACAATCTCTACATGAGCTTAAAACTGCAGCTAACCTCCTCCCCCACCCCATAAAACACCTGACACCCATGTAAAACTATATACACCTTGACATGCTGAATGCAACAATATTCCAATGCTGATCTAACTAAGCATACCTGGACACTCGTCTTGAGAGGAATGGGTGTCACCCATGTCCTCAACATATTGACTGATGGATGCCTGGGAGCTGTCCTGTACTGCAAGGTTTTCCAGGATTTCTTCTGTGGCTGAGAGAGGTTGTTCTGCTGCAGGCCCACCACCAGTGACTTGACGATCCCTGGCCACGTCAGCTGCATGTCTGCATGCAAAATTTATTATATCGATGGCATATTGTCGCACCTGTTCATATGCATGATTTTGGTGTCCCACGGCATTGATGTTATTCACCAGTTGATCCCACTGGGCTGCATGCTGTGGCCTATTTGCCCTCCCTCTGGCCAACAGGATTTGGTAATGGTGCAAAGCCTCAATGATGAGGTCATTTTCTGCCTCAGTAAATGGGGCCCTGCATTATGCATGCATGATATTTCCTGAAATACAAATAAATGAGAACACATATCAAGAGCACATATGTGGGAGTACAGTATGTAGAGCTACATCAATAAAGGAAGGCTATCAGTATTTACCTCTTGATTACAAATCTCATATTCAACAGTGTGCCAAAAATACAAAGGGTGTGGACGCTACTAGGAGAGTACCAATAGTGACCTATTCCTGTTTGTGCCATGACAGATACTCATCTATGATCACACATCCAACACATGAGTCCATTGTGGTGTACCCATAGCAGGAAAAATCCACCCCATATAATATGTATAAACAACAGAGCCAACAAAATAGCAGTGTAGTATTAGAACTGCTATCAAAGGAAGTATCCAGAAGACCTGTGTACCTAGTTATCACACTGCATTATACTCTTGGTGTACTCTGCATCCTCTGTACATGTAACATGCTGGAGATCAATGCCATGTCATCAGTACAGTTGTAACAAAGGCTTACTGATGCAATCCCCATTCTCCCTAAGTATATTCACACATATGCATCATGTTGGAAACAAAATGGTTACATACCTGATGGAGTACAATACTCCTCTGTTGAAAGATACTGCTTTATAAGTAATGTCTCAATGAGTTAACCATACAAACTAACTCTCATACATACTGGTTCCTCTAGCTAGAAGTTTGCCTTTTTAAGATGGTTCTCATTAGCAGGTGATTGCCTCTGAACCAATCTGTGGTTCAAAATTGCTGCATGCAGCCTCTATAGCTGATTTGCAGTATATTCAGCCAATCCCATGCAAGTACTCAACTAGATATAAGGCGTCAATGAAAATTCCATCCCCTTTCTCATATGTTGGGGTGGAAATTACAGATCTACTTCAGTTGAGCGAAAACCCTTTTCTTCAAACTCCTATTTGTCGAACCCTAATTACCGAAAGCTTGCTCTTAGTAAACAACCCCCACACCAACCCTCAGAACTCAGTTAACAAGCTACTACATTCTGGTAGCCTATCCCCACCCAACACCTGCCCTAATAGCTCTGCCTCTTATACTGCTTCCTGCCTTATTACCTTTTTCATTGATACTATCCACACCCTTACCAAAAATGATACTAACACCCATTCCATATCCTCTTGTCCTACTCCATCTTCCAACTTTTCTCTTAAACCAATCCACACAGCCTATATTAAACCTCTTCTTAGTAAACAACCCCCACACCAACCCTCAGAACTCAGTTAACAAGCTACTACATTCTGGTAGCCTATCCCCACCCAACACCTGCCCTAATAGCTCTGCCTCTGATACTGCTTCCTGCCTTATTACCTTTTTCATTGATACTATCCACACCCTTACCAAAAACTGTGTAACTGTGGGAACTGTAGCATCCTTGGTGAACAGCCAGAGCCAGACTGAGGGAAGTCATCCTACCTAGCCAAAGGATCATTAAAAATGTAAAAGGCAAAATGTTCTGTGTGTTCTAAAGCAAGGTAGGAGTACATTACTCATTATCTCAACCAGCTGGGCAAATGTCAAGTCATGTGTTACATCTTGGTAATCATCTGAAATGTGTGCTGGCAACTCTTGTTTCTAGCATGACCTGCGATATTACTGGGCCACATTTGAATTACATACTGCAAAATCCTCAGGGAATTGATGCTACTGAATTCCCTGAGGATTTATCTGTATACCCTCCCACCATGAATTCATACACCTACTTCTACCTACCCGCATTTTATGCCCTCTGCCTCACACCCCTTCCCTATAGCCCTATCCCTATTTCCTCACTCTAACACTACTACTGCACAAACCTAAGATATTCCCCCTACCAACATTCCCCCTCAAAATGGGAACAACACATTTCCATAATCTATCTACTTACCTCAGTCTACTCATTTCCACTTTATTACTGTCAGGTGATATACACCCTAACCTTGGACCTGATTTTAGCTCCTCTTTACCCCTCATTCTCCTTCTCAGACTCCAGCACCTACATACACTACAAGCCTAGCCATCCTGTCCATGAACATTCAAAGTATAATGAATAAAGTCCCCCCTTTCCATGCCTGGATCTCATTAAATTCCTCTGACATCCTCTGCCTCTCTGAAACTTGGATTAAATCTCAAATATCTGACTCTGAAATGCTTCCACAGGTTATAACAACCTCCGCCAAGATTGGCTTAAGAAGAAAGGTGGTGGTGTTGCAATTTTCTACTCTGACTGGTTCACTCTTCAACCTCTTGACATCTCTACCTCTGACTTTTATCTAGCTGAAATCCTCATTGCTAATTTTCAGTTAAATAAATACAAAAAATTAGCTATTGCCTCCATCTATATACCCCCTGGTAACAACATCCCCAACCTGGAGCTCTTTCTCTCTTGGATCTTGCAGAATATCTTTTATGATACTGTTATCTTAGACGATGTCAACATCGGCTAGAAGTCCCTTGACACTGATTCCCCAAACACCTCTATCAACCTCTTTGATTTCTCCCAACTAATCTCTACCCCTATTCATCTAATTAAAATCACCAACCAGGGCTCCACCCTAGACTGGGTCCTCCCCTCCAATCCCAATCTACATCATAACCACTCCACACTACCTGATACCCTAAGCGATCATCATCCAACCTATATACCTTGACATTCTCCTCAACTATACAAACCTCAGCAATATAAAGACTGCTGCAGTCTCTCTAATTTTAATCCAGAAACTCTCAATCACCAGCTCTCTTCAATCAACTGGCCCTTCTTCCACAATCTCCCCCTTGATAAAACTGTCCTGTCATTCAACAGAATCTTTCTAGACACACTAAACTCCCTGGCCCCTATTAGGAAATTAAGAATCAGACCCATTTATGCCCCCTGGCTGACCCAAACCACCTGAGCTCTCATGAATAAGAGAGACAGTGTATGGAAAAAAATTGAAGAGATCCAAATCCCTCACTGATCTCCAGACTTATAGAGAGCTCCACAACCTAACAGAAAAGGTAACCCTCGATAAACAAAACTTCTTTCATACACCACTCAACAACCCCCACACCAACCCTCAGAACTCAGTTAACAAGCTACTACATTCTGGTAGCCTATCCCCACCCAACACCTGCCCTAATAGCTCTGCCTCTGATACTGCTTCCTGCCTTATTACCTTTTTCATTGATACTATAAACACCCTTACCAAAAATGATACTAACACCCATTCCATATCCTCTTGTCCTACTCCATCTTCCAACTTTTCTCTTAAACCAATCCACACAGCCTATATTAAACCTCTTCTTAGTAAACTTAACACATGATTTCCATCATTTGACAATCTACCCCCAACATTTTTTAAAAATTTCTGCCAATTCTATTGCTTTCCCTATCTCCATCTTAGTAAACAGATCCATTAAAGAAAACACCATGCCTAACATTTGGAAAAAAGTCTACATCATTCCCCTACATAAAGGCAGTAACTTAACTGACTCTTTTAATTTCAGACCAATTGCTATCTTACCCTCCTGTCAAAAATTCTAGAAAAATGCATCCATAAAACAGCTTCTTGAACACCTTCTGCAATAAAATCTTCTCACATCCACACAGCATGGTTTTTATCCAAAACACAGTACTGCTACTGTTCTGACATCCTTTATAACGAGTCTATGTTAAATCACTGAACGCATAAAAAAGTGAACGATGATTTATCTAACCCATGTAAACAAAAGCTTATAATCTCAAACACTTAGAAAAGAGATTTTTTTTCCAAGGGAAAAAAAAATCGCTGTTCCACAAAAAAAGAAAAAAAAATTTAAAACATTACGTAAAGCGGGGGGCTTTGCCCCCCACAGCCCCCTACTTAAATATATCAACTCTGAGATCGCACTACAGTCACAAAAATGGCAAAGTAATGGAAGCAGCCAAGCGATTTCTTTCCCAGGGAAGGAATTTGCTTATATGCTATTTCACTATTTTACCTTTTCGTGCTTTGAAGTTAGATCAAGACACATTCGAAAGAATGCATATTCGATCATTTAATAGGAACCCTTTATAAATACTATTGCAGATTCTCGTGACAATAGGTTATTCTCCTGCTTGTCTCTTGACCTCTCTAAAGCCTTTATTACTGTTTCCCATAGACTACTTCTCTCCAAACTAGCTTCACTTAATCGCTCTAACTTTATGCTATCTTGGTTTTCCAGCTACCTCTCCAATTGATTCCAGGCAGTGAAATGGCAATCCAATATCTTTCCCTTCCTACCTGCCCAAACAGGAGTACTCCAGGGTTCCATCCTGGGACTCCTACTTTTAATGTCTTTATCAATGATCTCCACTCTTCTTGCCCACTCTCTACCACCATTCAGTATGCCAATGACTCTACTGTCTTCTGCCTCTCAGAAAACATCACTCATCTTCACACTCTCACACAATAGTCCCTTCATGCAGTAGAAAGATGGCTCACTTCCAACCAACTTATACTTAACCCAGAGAAAAACAAACTTCTCTTATTCCTACCTCCAGCTCTCCAGGATCACAAAGATACTTTTACTGTCTACTCCTTGAACAACACATTCATCTCTACTGAACCTCACACTAAACTTCTAGGTGTTATCATCGATGACCAGCTTAAGTTCAATCTCCATACTCAACATTGTTTTATTCATTTATTTTATTTATTTGTAGTTTGTTTGCCAGGATAGTCCACTGGGCCACTGGGGCCCGTTTTCAATGGAGTCCTGGGGAGAAAAGCTCCAGAAAGAAAAATACAAATAGATAATGAGAGGAAGTACAAATGCAAATGCAAAGAAAGGAAACCAAATACATGAAATAAATTTCAGATAAGACAGTTATACATAGTTGTGTACATATATATATATATATATATATATATATATATATATATATAGTTATACAATGTATACAGCACATTTTGGATAGGTCATTTTCAGATAACACGATTCAGTTAAGACATGTACATAATAATTTGGTCAGTTCATGGTATGAGTCACATTGCTTAACATGTTAAAATACAATATTTGTTTTTTGTTTTACACAATAGTATTAACAATTGGGATAGCTTTGTAATTGTTAATGGATTCATTGAGATATTTGGCAAAAACATAGTAAATGTAGTAGGTAGTAAACAGGTGGTGAATGAGTATAAACACAATTAAGAAGTGTGTACAGTCAGTGTTAGGTGGGATGGGAGCAAGATCATATCTATCTTGAAGCAAGGTGGGAGTGTAGTGAGGTTTTGAACAGGGGGAGACTGTTGGTGGTGTGAATGGAGGGAGGGAGAGAGTTCCAGAGGTGAGCAAGAGAGAAGGACATTAGTTGATTCCCTGCTGGGTGTGCTGGCTTGTGTATTTTAATTAGGTTTTGGGAGATGGATCTTAAGTGTCTTCCTGGTTTGTGCATTACAAATGTATTTGTAAGGGAGGGACAAAGGGATGGGTTTTGTATGAGCTTATGCGCTTGAATGAGTTGGGTATATGTGAGGAGTTTTGGTAGTTCTAGCTAATTCAGCTGGTGAAGGGAATTGCAGTGATGTGTAGCGGCTCTATGTCCTGCTGCAAATTTGGATATCTTATTGTAGCAGGTTGAGAGGTTTGACTTGAAGGAAGCTTGTAGGTTGGTAGGGATGGATGTGCCATATAAGAGGGATGGGATAAGGTATGTGTTGGCTAATGTTACCATGGTGGTGGGTGAAAGAAAGCGTTTGTTGCGGTATAGCATACCTAGTTTTTGGTGGGTGTTTTTAATATTTGATTGCAGATGTTTGTCAAATTTTAGCTGATTATCAATAATAACACCAAAAAGTTTGGTTTCTGAGACAAGTTCTAGGGTAGTGTTATTTTTGCTAGTTATTATGAAGGGTTATGTGTTTAGGGGAGAGATTTTGGAGGTGTAGAATAACATGAGTTTTGTTTTGGTAGCATTGAGGGCTAGATGGTTATCGAGCATCCACTGTTCGGTGGCAGAGAAAGCGGCTTGAGTTAATCTATTAAGAGTTGTAAGGGAAGGGGAGAGGCAGATTATTTTAGAGTTGTTGGCATATTGTACAAGGCTGGACTGGGGGATGGCATGATGGAACTCATTTATGAATATATTAAACAGTAGGGGGCCTAGAATAGATCCCTGGGGTCGCCTGTGGATGTATAAAGAAAGGGTGATATAGCTTTTTTCCATTTAACTGCTTGCTGCCTGTTTGTCAGGTAGCTTGAGAACCACTGGGTAGAGGTAGGGCTTATGTTAAGTTTAGAGAGCTTGGTGAGAAGCAGGTTGTGGGAAATGGTGTTGAATGCCTTAGAGAGGTCAAGGAAAAGAGTGGATACAATGTGGCCAGAGTCACGGGCTTTGTTGATTATTTCGAGGAAGGAGAGAAAGGCTGAAGGGGGAACTATGGCCTGGTCTAAAGCTGTGCTGTGTGGGGGTAAAAAGCTGGTTGTTGATCAGGTAGGGTAAGAGTTGTTGGTGGACACACTCTTCAAGTAGTTAGGAGATAGGGGACAGAATAGCAATAGGGCGAAAATTTGGGATGTCATCGTTCTTGTCACCTACATTGCATTAAAAAGACACATCAGAATCTTGGTGTGTTATACAGACATAAAAAAGTCCTCTCAAATGCTTCGAGACTCTCTGGCACAAGCTTTTCTACTTGCCACACTACTGTATGCAGACCCTGCACTCACAAATCTCCAATCCAGTCTTCTGTCTAAACTAGAACTTACCTGGAATACAACTGCTAGATTTGCCTCCAGCCTACCTTATCATACCCACCACCACTACATTGCTCTAAAAAGACTACAGTGACTGGAATTTCATAACCAAATTCTATTACCCCAGCTTCTCATGGCACACTCTGTCTTACATGAACCCTCCTTCTGCCCCACTCCCGCTACTCTAATCCAACCTTACTCTCCTAAACATGCTCTCTGTAGCTCTCAACAACATCTACTGCATGTCCATAAGCCCAAAATAATGTTGGTGAACTCATCTACAGCTACTCTGTAGCAAATGCCTGGAATAAGCTCCCTTTAAGTCTTAGATCTATCACGAACCCTAAATCCTTTAAAATAACTCTGAAAGAAAGCCTCTATAAATCTTGGTCCTGCCCATGCAATGACCCTACTTAACATAACTTTCACTTCCTGTAAAGTTGCTCTCTCTATGACCTGAAATAATACACCTTCCCTCTTTCAAAAGTTTGTATCCTACTTTGTCACCCTCTCTGCAGCTTACGTATACTCTGCTAGTCAGTTTCCGTTACTCCCTGAGCTCCCTAACCTGTTGACTGTTCACTGGCCTTTTCCACAAGGGTTAGTTCTCCTGTTGACATCACAGGTCTTAAATGCCCTGCTGTTCCTGTTGCTTTCCTCTACCCTGTTGACCTCTATTGCTCTGTATATTTATGTATACATGGTTACATGGTACAGTTTTAATATGTTGTTTTTTGCTTGCTGCATCTGTCACTATCGTACCTTGTAGCATGTATACTTAGTTTTGATTCAACTTGCTCATGGTAATTAATTTTGGTCATGTAAATTACTCTTTGTATTATTCCATTATTTGTATTATTGTTGGAGCTTTTCTCCTTGGGTACCCGCTGAAAAAGGGCTTTTTTTCCTAGTCAGACTAAGCCAGTTAACACATGTCAAATAAATAAAATAAATAAATAATGTGTAACCTGACATTCTATGCACTTTCTAAGGTTGTAATAGTAATAGGAATAGTTGAAATCTGGTGCTATCTGTAGGCTCTTGACTTCCATTATTTAGAAGCAGACATTCCATCTGTACTGCTTTGGTTCATAGGTTCATAGGTAATTAGGTGTGTAGTAGGCTAACATCCCTGGAGCCTATATAAGTCTAGCCCAAGAAGATTCCCTGGCATCATGCAGCCCAAAGTTAGTTCCCAGTGCCCCTGTCAAGCAAGGCTACTGATGTGATCCCTGGGGTGAACTTCCTTTTGCCCATCCACTCATCAAGATTTCTCTTAAAGAGGGCCAGTGAAGTGCTCTGCTTGACGTGAATGGGAAGTTTGTTCCAGTGTATGGGAAGTCTCTGGGTTAGAAATTTGTCCCCCCAGCATGTTCTGTTTATTGTGGTAATGAGGTTTAGGTCCCTGGAGCGTGTGGCACTGAGGGATTGGAATTTCTTTAGATGTAGCATATCTAGGAGTTCTGGGTCAGACATGGCTTTGTAGGTCAAGCAGAGATCGTCTCTAAGTAGGTGATAAGAGAAAGAGTATAGCTGGAGTTTTTTTGAGTCTGTCCATATAGGGCATGTGGATAAATAGGTGATGAGACAGTCATACATATCACAATTTATAATGGTGATGTACACATACATGCATTTTAAATGCTAGACACAGCTGTATTTGAACCCAGGATCACGTGGATCAAAGATTAATGTTTTCACAGCATTTGACAAATTGAGCTACAAAGTCACTCCTATAAAAGGTGTGGTTTTACATTTTGTACATATAATTGCCATTACCTACTGTTACATACCTCACTTACATCTATTATTACGTGCATGGCTTTATAGTGATGCATTTCTCTACCAGAATCCCAGTTAAATTCCTATTTTTCCATAAATTTTTTAGCAGCATTGCTGCTCGATGCACAACATCGCACAAACATGATTAATGATGAGAAAATGACAATTACTATGTTTTGCTTACAACACCCACGCTAATTAACTGGCTGTGTGGCTTGGTGGATGTTGTTCAAGTGAAATGGTACTGGGTTCAAAATAGGGTGAATTAGTATGCTTTCAAATACATGTAGTAATACACCGCCATTTAGCATAACTTAGCTATGCTGCATAGTGCAACATTGCACACAAATTCTTTAAAGAAAATTGGGAACGATAGGACAGTGGTCAAATGGGGTGCAAGCAGCAAGAAAACAAAATGAAAGGCAGGTAGGTATATGCAGGAAGGGTATAGGAAAGAATGACAGTTAACCATGTCTTCAACAGCAACAACTGTGCGCTTGAAAATATTTTTAGCTGAATTTGGACTGTCAGGTGACAACAACATAAGTGCATTGTCAAGCCAATTGGATCAAATTAAGTGTGTCCAGTGGACACGTGTGCAAAATGGAGAGCTATGTATGGGATGATATATATATGTTTGGGGGGGCTGGATGCCCTGTTTTTTAAGGCAAGAGTGGAATGTTGAGGAAGGGACATAGGTATGTGTGGGGAAGGTAAGTTGGGAAGGTGAGGAAGCATTTGCAGACAGACAAGACATACAAGACAGCAGACAGGGATAGTGTGGGACACAAGAGTAGGTGAACACCATGGTTGGGGGAGGGTGCTGTGGGATCCCGGTCCCATGAACATCAGACATGGTAGCAATGTGACTGAGGTCCTCATGCATGGGACTGTCAGCACTGCACCTTCACTGCTCTTGTAGAGACAGTGGCTGATGCCAATGTCTGGGGACAGACTGCCCCACCAGGATGGACAGCATGCTCTCCATCTTGTGTAGGCATGCACCAGCAGTTTGGCACACAAGGCTACACACTATGATTGTCAATTGCTCTTGGGTGACAAAAGCATCCCCTCCATCTTCACTCTCAGATGGGGGCACACCCTCCAGCTTGTGGAGTGGAACTACCTGATGGGGCAGGTAGTGCAGGGGCAGCAGACGGGGTGCCACCAGGCTGCAGCCCAGATGTGCTGGGCTACAGCACCTCGGCTAGGGAAGCCAAGGTAGGTGGATCGCCAGGAACTGACCTACTTTGTCATGCTGTGGTAAATAAAATATAAACATAAAAAATAAACATAACACAAATATAATTAATAACATAAGAGAAAACAATAACAGGTAATGGAAACAAACTGAAAATAATAGAATGAGGAACACAACAGTAAATAATGTAAATTAAAGTTTTTTTAACAGCAAACAATATTAAATTATACATAAGGCCAGCATAATATGCAATAACAAATAATATATCAAATGATAATAAATATATATTGATTAAATAAATAAAAGAAACAAAGGGGTGAGGTTAGAGAAAAAGGAAGAAGATTAATAACTTCACAGATAATTTAACTAAACAGACTACAGCTACATATGTCTAGACATGTTAGATTTCACTTGTGAGACCACTGTCCGCTATGTGGTTTATTATGGGAAATACTACTCTTTTCCTTACACACACACTATTGTACAGATCATAATGCATCCAACAATCATTCAGTGTTGCTTATATTGTATATATGATGTTCCACGTGCATACCTCTCAACCTCTTAGCATGGGGTATTATGGGCCAAGCCATACATAATGGTGGTACAAAGGCACAACGACAGGGAACATACTTACAAAGTGTGCTCATACAGTAGTAGCAAGGTGTTCTGATAATAGATTTCCCATTAAATTGCATTTTGAGTGATGTCATATATCTGCAAGTAGAGGACTGAGATTTTTTTTCTGGCATTGATGCCCAGCAATGTGGCAGAGGCTGGCCAGTAAATCAAGATCATATACCATACAGACCAGACATATGGGGCAATATTCATGACTGTTGAGAGGTATGTTTATGTACACTGATTGCACTTGACAGCTGCACATTCATGGCACAGGTCTATGGGTGTGCACTTCACATACAACCATGGTTATGTTTTATTTATTACATGCCAATACAGTATTGAATGCTGCACAATTTCTCAGTTGACTGATGTTGGGATTACAACTCATAAGCTGTGACTACAGTAATACTGAATATTTTATGTGAAACCATAAATTATCAGAGCACCATCTCCTTTTACACTTTATTGATTTGTGTTGTTTCAAATCTTGCATTTAAACAGATGGATAGCTGTCTAGGACTTCTGTTATCTTATACATTTACCCTATTCATTTATTGACTGCAATCTACAGCATATTTAAGACAATGTGCAGACCACAACAGTGACGCTTAATCTGTGTATACCACAACATTAAGTAATGGTTGGAAGCTATGCTACCCAGTACTGCACTCTTACTTGCTTTAACTTGCTTTACCCATTCAGATATGCACTGACACATTAATGCAAGTCTATGATGTCTTGGGTATTTCATACATGACTGTTAAGACTGCAATATCTGCGTTTACTTTATTTTATTATTAAGTTATGCATTCATTTATTACTTTATTGTTTTGGTTACATACCACAAGCTTGCCTCATCCTGGCCAAATGCCTTGCCTGGTGTTTGGCATTGCAAGCCCTCTCTTCTGCAGCTGTGGTAAAAGAAGGAAACCATTATGCATACCAGTTTTGCACAAATTCTTATCAAATTGCTAGAAAACATACTTACATATCTGTGGGGTGCTCCCATCCCCTGCTTCTTGGATGCAGGTCATCATAATGGTGATGACACTACTCACCGGTGTAGGAGATACCAGTTGCACTGGTCAGGTCCATGGCTAAACTATCCCAGGCCTCAGACTTACATTCTGAGCCCTGATAGTTGCCTTGCAGCAGCCAGGATCCATAGTGCTCTACCAGGAGTCCAGTGAAAACTCTAGACACTTGCACACCCCACACTAAAGCATACACCTTCCCTCATGACAGCAGCCATACCCACAGTCAAGGTCAGGCTTCAAGAAATAATGTGAAATTCCCACCTATTGCCCTTTAAATAGGCTGTTTTCCCATCATTGCACATCATACTGTAACTTTCAAAAATGTGCCAAGTCACATAGCATCATGCAAACTCACACAAGCCATGTTTAAGCAAAGCTTAGCGACAAGCAAACATGAAAAAACCACTGACCATGTTTAAGCTAGTGTTTAGCATTGTGCACCTCTTTTAAATGTAACAGTTACGGAATTTAAAGTCAACTGATGTTTCAGTCCTCTGACACAGTTTCGCAGCTGTATATCAAACCCAGGAACTACTACATTGTAGGTCATGACTCACCCTAGCTAGCCAATGGGATAGTGAAGGGAGCTCATACATCTTCAGATATACTGTGATGGTGTCTGAAAGTATAGCGCAGCTTCGCTGCATGGATTTGAGCATTGCTAAGCACTGCAGAACTATGCCAATTAAATATATCCAGTGACTACTTTTAGCTGTCTAGCATATGTCTAATGCAAAAGTATGCAGCGCTAAGCATAGCTAAATGAAGCAGCACATCATGCAAACAAGCGCATAAAATTAAAAAAACACATTTGGTTTCTATTTTTAGATGTCTGGCACATGTCTGATGTAAGGCTGCACGGAGCTGAGCATAACTAAATAACACTGCTCATCACACAAACAAGCACATAAATGTAAACAAATAAATAAAATAAAATAAAGCCAACTTAGTGAAATAAAATTTTGTGTATACTTTTCAGTCAAGCTTAATGGTCCGAAAGGTATGTGGGTGCACCATCGGTCTTACACGGATTCAATAATCATGTTGTTCTGACCTCCCTCAGCACAATAAATACGCACGGCATGCTGCCGAGGAAAAATCATGGTCGTATACATGGATACATTCCATGTAGGCTCTACATGGAGCCTGCACAGACTTTATTGAATCCTGGGGTAATATTGACATATTGACAGCAATGCATAATGGTATGATTGACAATGTTGTATTACAGTGTATAAGTTTAGTCTTAAGTTACATAATGGGCTATTTCCAATCATTTCCCGTGAGCCAATGAAAATGATATGTCCTGGATATTTGATAGTATAGCAGAAAAGGTTATTTGCTTTTTCAAATATTACTGCAGTTTGGACTATTTTTGAAAATGTTCCTTCTGTGATCCAAGTACTTTGTTGCAAGAAATGTCTGAAATGATGGATTTATAATATATATATATATATATATATATATATATATATATATATATATATATACATACATATTTTTTATTTTTTTTTAAATATTGATTCACAAGTCAAAAGGCTATAGTTATTAAAAAGGAGAGGAGACTGTAGATATTCAAAGACTCCATTGCTTGTTTGGATGTTTTATCTGGGGATATCTAGTAGGTCATTTATTAAATGCAATTTATATACCCATTTTCATGGTTTCGTGTATTGATGCAAGTCTACCATGAAAGTTAAACATATCAAGAAACTGTTTTATTTGAATGGAGAAAGAGCTTAAAGGTTTAGTTTGAAATTAGTTTCCTTTGATCTTACTTGGACATTTGATGCTGCTGATTATGGGCTCTTAGTCAAGCGAGTGAGGAATCGCTGTTGTTTATTTTCTATGGTTCTCAAGTGATTTAACTCTTAAGTGTTACAAAATAGTTAGTAGACAGTGTCCTGAGATAATGTTCTGCTAGTTACACTCTAGTATGTGGGGGTGTTTCATAACTCCCTTTTAATGCTGATCTTACTTGCTATGTGTGTACTTGGCATTGCAATATGTTATTTGAAGGAGAATATTTAAACGTCAATGTTATCCTGTAAACATCTCAGTTCACCTTGTTATCATTTTACAGTCTGGCTGTAATAAATTTCAAGAAGGCCTAGAAGACATTGTTAATTTTATGAAATAAAAATTGACACAAAATAGTGTCTGTCACCCGCTGATCATGTTATGATCAGATCTGGCATCTTACCATTTTTATAGGGGGAAACAATTTTGGTTATGCATCACAGGTCAAGATTCTGTGAAGTTTATTGGGCTTATATGATGAAAATCTCTTATTTCCATCACTGGAATGTCTCCTATAAAAGTCTATTTCTTCATTGGGGATTTTGATCTATTTTCATGCACTGGACGGCCAGATTTCACTACTGATTTACTAAGGGCTTGGAGACAACAACCATGAGCTCTGGCAACAGATAGAGAATTCAGATGTGCTTGTCTTTCTGTCTAAATTTGGGATTCATAACCTTTGCCCTGATTGCCAGTTACAGAGTTTAATGATAAAAATCATGATTTTGCCATATCCCTCCCCTGCATAAATTGGATCCTACTTATTTAAAAAGAGCTACTGAATCCATTTTATCTGGTCTTCCAGATCTGCTCATCTCCAGAGTATCTGTTGGTAATTAATGAGGCCCACCTCAAAACATGTAGATGATGAATTTTATCAGCCATGCCTTTGGTTCTGTGGAATGCATCGCTCTCCAACATATGTTTCATTGATTCAGAACATGCTTTCAAAAGTTCCTTGGAAACCGTCCTGTATATAAGACTTTCATTATTATATTATTTAGTTCTGCTGGTGTGTTTGTTTGTTTTATGATTTTATTTATCTTTTTTACTTGCTTGCTTATTTTTTTGTACTTTAAGGACTAGATCTGCATAGTCACCTTTCTTTGAGTTTACTTATCTAGGTTTATTAAGCAAAATGAAAAGTCCTTTGAAACATTTTTCTGATATTATAAAAATAAAAAATCCAACCACATAGATAAGACGTAAAATTTATTGCACACCACCAAAAAAGACTAAGCGCTTTTGTTAAATTCATATAGCATCATCAGAGTCATTTTGGTTTCAAATCTTTACTGTTTAAAAAGAAGCAGCATCCAGTCATTTCACACAAATAATTAATTACATCATTTCCTATTAATTTAAACAATTTTATGTATAACATCATATATATTATAATACATTTTTTTTACTATGGATAAATAAAGAAAGCATTACGTTTATTTTCTTTTTCAATTGTTCTTTGATGTTCAGCTATTCTCTCTCTTAGCCTCCAGTTTGTTTTGCCAACATAAAATGCTTTGCATGATACACAGGTTGCCACATATACTAACTTTGATATATTGCAATTGCATTTTCCTGGGCAGGCAATGGTTGCTCCGTAGGAGCTTATCACCACATATGGCCCATCATTTATATATCTACAGTATTTACAGGTTCCACATTTTGCCATTCTAGAAATATTTTCTGCTCTATTTTCATTTCTATCCAACCATTCTTTAATAAGTTAATGCTTTATTTATTCATAGTAAAAAATGTATCAACTTAAAAAAGTTTATTTTCTTTATAATAGATAGAATTTTTATAGATGGGAGGGGAGGGGAGGGGATATAGAAAATGAAGCAGATGCAAAAGAAATGAAATGGCAGATGCATTTAAATGCTCAAAATTCACCAGGGTTGAATGATAACATTTCCCTGAAACCATTGCTAAAACAAAGGGTAAGTGTAATAAAACAGATTGTAGTGAATTTGTAAGGCATACATATAAGTTATTCATATATATATTTAAAAAAAAACATCACAATTATTATACTATATATGATTTTATACATAAAATTGTTTAAATTAATAGGAAATTATGTAATTAATTATTTGTGTGAAATGATTGGATGCTGCTTCTTTTTAAACAGTAAGGATTTGAAACCAAAATGACTCTGATGATACTATATGAATTTAATGAAAGCGCTTACTCTTTTTTGGTGGTGTACAATAAATTTTACGTCTTATGTACGTGGTTGGATTTTTCATTTTTATTTTTCATCAGTTTTGGTGTTTTACACTATTTATTTGAATTTTTCTGATATGGAATGGTTTGTTGGGTCTGCAAAGTTAAATCAGTAACAGTTTAGAAGTATATATTAAAGTGTTTCACCTGTATGCGGAAAATGTGCAAACAGGTAAGTAAACTCCAGGATCATAATATTAACCAGCAGCTACACATTGTAGATATGCTCATCGGTGTTCCAATAGCTAAACGATCATTCTTCCATAGCCAGGCCCTATGCATGAGCTTTCAATTTATGAGGGAGGCTTTTTCTTTCTATTTTGGTTAGTAGAAATTTTATGACCCTTGAGCAAACACTGCTTTTCTACACATTTCAGAGTTACAATTCCCCAGTTGTCAGATGCCCCAGACAAAATATGCCAAAGTTGAAAACGCCAGTTCTGCTTTCCATTAAAAATCCCAGCTTGGGCAATTTGTGTGTGTATCCTGGTAGTGTTTCCTTTGCTTTCAGAGATTTTGTGCAACTGTGCTGGTGTGCAGGCAGGCTTGACCCCTACAAAAATATATATATTCACAGTTTAATTGTTCTCACTTGTGTGTTTTGGGCATTAGTTGTTGGTATTGATGATCATCACGTTTTAGGCACTCAGGTTTCAATAATGGAGATGAGGGCTATCGATCATTTCAGAGTCAAATCTTTTTCAGATAGTAATAAAAATCAAAGTATATGTCATATGTCAAAGTATAATTGGTTTGTTTTCAGTATAATTTATAAATAGTTGGTAGCACAGAAATGGAATTTTCACATTAATTATGTCATGATGTCTGCCAAGATATTGGATACAATGATAAACTCAGACATTTATGCTTAACAAAAGCTTCACTTCCCTCTATGTTGGCCAAGGGCCAGTAAGAATAAACAACCACTGCATTCATTTGTATCCTGTTCATCAGTGGAGAAAATGCTTACATATAAAGTACATTTTAATAGGAAGAGAAGTAAGCTGTATTACATGTTGTTAAATTGCCAGAAGTTGACAGAAATGCTAATAAATGTTTAAATGAACTTCTCAGGTGCATGCATAAAAGCCACGGATTTCCTAACTATCTACTAAAGCTAATAGACTGCATTCTTTACAAAGATGTACTTCTTTTTTAATATGCCATTTTTCCTAACAGCCACTTATAAGATTATGTTATCTCGATAGATAACAGGTTCGGTGTTTTACTTTTAGCTCAGAAATCTTATTTTTTTAAAGCAAAATAGGGTCTATAACAAAGTTGATAATGGTAGATTGTTGGCAGCCTGTTGTAGCAAAAGTTTTCAGTGCTGTCAGTAAGAAGAAATATAGGTGTAATCCTGTAAACAGCTGGCTGCTGTACCCATCTGCAAAGACAATTGCAGGCATTCATGAAGATTCCCTTTTTTATACTGCAAAATCTGCACAGTCCTTTGCAGACCTTCTAGAGAATGGGTTACAATGTGTTCTGTGAATAAATTATATGGGATAAATTATATGGGCAGAATCAATGTACAAATTAACTTTTTTCTACAGTACTATGAATCCAAATGGGAAACAAAGCATCCTGACACAGATATACATAATAAGTACAAGTTCCTCTCCTCCTTTCACCCACTAATTGATGTGTCCATTGCTAAGGGAGTGGAGGCTGGTGACCTCAAAGCAAGGGAGACAGAAAGAAAACTGAATGTGTGTGACCATCTTTGATCATGGTTATATTTTTTGTTCAAACACATTTATTGAAACACAGTTGTATAATCACTGATGTAAAATTAGGTACATTAGCATAGCAAAACAAAATCATGAAAATTAAAGTTAAGGACATGACAACCAACAGAAATACAGTCCAACATCTTAAACTACTCAAATATTTTTTCTTGCATTATTCTTTTGTTTTCATCAACAAAACATGAAAGTAGAGCAGCATTTGTCTTGTTCCTCCACTAAATGTTATAAAAATTTCAGCTGAATATTGTAATAATTTACTGAAATTGAGAAGAATTGTACTTAATTGTAGATACTGACACTATGGTACCTTGTAACACTTATACTGGTGGAATCCTTCCCAATCATTGTATCCACTTATTCCAACTCAACATAGCACCATTTATTCTGACTTTGTGGTTGGTTCATATACATTCTAGTAATCTTAATATGGGGATCCCTTTAAATTTTCCCTGGGCAAGTTTTGCTAACCGAATTTAATTAACCCTGTAATGCATATTCTGTTAAACTATATTACTTTGCACCCATGACCTTCAGTTTAAGCCAAAACCAATCCACCCTGTAGCCTAGCATAGATTTTTAGGTTTGGAGCATATGGTGAGTCTGAAAACTTTATTTTCCAAAGGAAATGTCATAATATTCTACTGTAACTTGCTGCTGCTGCTGCCTTTAAGTGCTCATTGTGGTTGATCTTCAAAAACAAACTGAATCCGTGATAGCAGCATCATTTTAAATGTTTGTACTTTCTGTAAGAAGGGGAAGTTCGGCCTGTTCCATTATTTTATTTTCCTTCCTATGAAATCTTGAAGTTTATTAAGTTTAATGCCTACAATTATAGCCACAGGGAAACATATGTACAACCTCATGTACTTAACTACTGTAGTCAACTTGAAAGCGAATCTCTGGTTCTCGCTTTCTCATTTTTCTTAGCTATTTTAATCAATGAAACTATAAGTGATTTGTGTTAATTAAGCTGAAGCCCTGATACTGTTCTGAATCTCTCCTGAGGCTATCAAATTTTCACCGGTATTATCTCTCTAGGATTTTGCAACCATAGCACTCTATCATCTGTAAAGTGTGTGGGTAAGACATACATGTTGAATTTCATTTTGATGACATATTGCATATGTGTTTCTACTATGGCTATAGACAGAATTTCTATAGCCAAGAAAAAATAGTAATGGGAGATAAAGGACATCTTAGTCTAGTCATCTTTGAAAGGTGAATGTTTGATGAGGTGCACCCCACTCTCCCTGCAATTCTCCCTGCAAATACATTGGTTGAAGCTGAGTTGAAGTTGATGTATAAAACTTGCACCAATAAATTCTTTAGTACCCCATATCCATCCACATTCCCACAAAAAGTCCATTCAACAGAGTCAAAAGTGTTCTTAAAGTCTAATAAGAATGTCATCCTAGATTCATCCAACATATCACTTAGTTTTTAAGTTGTCACATTCAGATTATGTCAAGTCCTCCTGTTTTTTTTTTTTTCTTTTTTTTTCATTTTACAAAACCCTGTTGTTTAACTTCCACCAGATATGGCTTTACCTATCTATCAGTCCTGTGCACCAACATTTTGGCATATATTTTACATTCTACCACAAGCAAAGATCTTGGATGATAAGCACTGAGCTCTATGGAATTTTTTACTGGGTTTGGGTATTAATACTTTGGATACTGTTCTGGCAGTTTTGGTAAAAAAAGAGTGAGTTAACCACTTATGAAAAAAATGTGTAAAAGAATGGGAACAATTCCTCTTTTATAATGTTTGAAAAATTCCAAAGGTATACCATATGGGCCAAGTACCCTACATCATTTTGAACAATCTCTTGCCATAGATACATTTAAGTTAGGGTTGTCTTGTTCTGTTACCTGTTAGAGTTCAAAATCTACCAAGAAATCTTCAGTTTCCAGTTCTGTCCATTTCCCTGTTGATTGAAGTACTTTCCTTTATCATTATCATCTCCTTTCAGTTAGGGGTTGCCACAGTGGAACAACGGTCTGCAGAATGATTGGCAGTGAAGTTTTATGGTGCCAAGTTGCCAGCCCGGCAACCAATATTCCACAGCAGGCGCACACATGCACACACTCACATCTAGGTCCAATTGACACCTAGGTCCAGTTGAGTGTCCAATCCACCTACAGCATGTCTTTGGGATGTGGGAGGAAACCAGAGCACCTGGAGGAATCCCACGCAACCACAGAGAGGACATGCATGCTCCACACAGAAGGCACCTCAGCTGAGAATCGAACTGGAGAACCTCTTGTTGTGAGGCAGCAATGCTAACTATTGCACCACCGTACTCTTGAAAACCACAAACGCAACATCGGCAATAGAAACAGCCATAATAACAGACAACTATGTTCAGATAACATATAATGCAGTGAAAAGCAAATATTAATTGATCAATGTTTAAATTAGATAGATGGAATTCTTTGTCATACAGCAGAAAAACTAATATTAGATATGTTCTTCTGTTGGAATTTGCTAGTGACAAACTGTGAAGTAACACAATCTAAAATCAGCTTTGCATAATATCTTGGGAAAAACTCATCCATGTAATTGAATTAAAATCCTTTTAGCATTGGGCAATAAACACCCCAATAATTGCTAAATAGGTAATAAGAAGGAGATGGGTTTGCATATCCTTCCCTATATCTGTTGCATATAAGCTTGTTAATATCCCATGGCTGGTTGTATTTGGTCCATATCATATGTTCGAAAGATAAAAAGAGCAAACGCTTTTTTATCGACCACTGAAAGCCAAAAGCACTAAATCTCGAAGACATAGCACAGCGAATTTTTTCCCAGGGAAAAAATCACTGGGCCATTTTTGGGACTTTGCCATTTGCTCCAATGTGGTCAGATCTTGAAGTTGGTATATTTAAGTAGGGGGCGTGGGGGTCGAAGCCCCCCCCACTTTATTTTGAGTTTGGATTTGTTTTTTGGGGTTTTTTTTTTTTTTTTGCGGAACAGCAATTTTCCTTGGGAAAAAAATCTCTGTTCCGTGTCTTCAAGATTTAGTGTTTTTTGCTTTTAGTGGTCGATAAAAGAGCAGTCGCTCTTTTTATCTTTCGAACATATAATGTAGACTCACTGTATTTGTTTCCCCTCTTCATTTACCACAGCATTTGTAGAAATTTCTGCTTTATTTCTGATACACTGTCAGCTAAAATTTCATGGAACCTTACTTCTTTGGGCAATGCTTTGTAGTAACAATTTATCCTTGCACCTATTTTTTCTTTTAAGTCATGTCTTTTTGTTATATGCTAGCTTTTAATTCCCTGGATTTGTCTTGATTCCTCCTTTTCCTGCTTATGTTTTGCCATAACTTGTCTTTTAAGTAAATTTTAAACCATTTCCCTTTCTCTAGCCAAGTACCATCTTCCTCATTCCAGAGTACCTAATATTGTAGCCGTTCTCAAAGTAGTTTCATTTTCTCTTGTTATTTTAGTAAAAGTCAATCAGCAAGCAGTTCTCCAGTTCAGTTCTTGACTGTGTTACATTCTGAGTTTTATTCATTCAGGGTTTTTTTTTCAGATTTTAGATTCAGACTCAGACTCAGAGGAGAGATGACTTTCTGATTCTCTGAGACTATTGCTAGAATGTCCTAGTATTTTCAGGGGGTGAGCACTGAGGTTTCTCAGTCCTTCAAAAATATTATGAGTTGTTTCAGAAGGACTTTCCAGAGCCTACACCCATTCCTCCTGCTTTGTCTGCTTTAAAGAATGTGTGTCTTATTGCCTGCAATTTTCCTGATAGTCAGTCATCTGCCCCTAAAAAGGCAAACAGGATATATAAAGTTCCTCAGTCTTTTAGATTTGTATACACAATTCCCTAACCTGACCCAACAGTTATAGCCTTACTTGACTCTTCTGCTGCTAAGCACTTAGTTAATTCCAATCCTACCCTTTCTAATAAGAATGGGAAATTATTGACTGGTATGAAATTGTCAGGCTGATATGTTAATGGTTATTCTGACATATTGTGAAAGTTTAAGGAATGTTTTACCTGCAGTTTCTTCTCATGAAGACAAATCTACTTTAAATAACTTAGTTTATTGTACTGCATAGGTCACTACTCACTGTTCAAAAAATGTGATGTAAGGAGCAAGCTGATCCAGGGAATCTCTAAGATCTTTTAGCCCTCCTCTTCCAAATTTTCCAAGAGATTTTCCTTATCCTCATCCAGTTTTGGCAAAAAAGAAAGAAAAAAAAACATAATAAACAGTCTCATCAAAATTCAGGTAAACAGACATTTAAGAACAAGTGGCCAAAAGACTCCAAAAAGAGGTCTCAAACCACCTAAAACCAAGGACACTCCAACATGTCTGAATGACCATTCATGAGTCATTGTGACCCCCTCCTACCCTGGTCCCTGTTTGTCTTCTAGAATGTCTGAATCTCCGTTTTGTTTTCCTTTGGCAATGGATTGTTTCAGAGAAATGGGTTCTGAAAATCATTCATCAGAGTTACAGATGGTAATGGGAGGAAATTCCTCCTTCCCAGGGGTCATTCCTCATCCTGCAGATCAGATTATTTTGTTTCCACCTGTTCTTCATCACATACTATCCAGAGGAGTAATAGAACCAGTTCTTCCCTCCCAGGTGATGAAGGGTTTTATTCAAGGATGTTCCTAGTCTCAAAGAAAGAAAATGCTTGGAAACTAGTTCTGTATTTTTCTTTCCTAAACCTGTTTGGATAGTGCCCATTTCAAAGTGATATCACTTCACAACTTGTTTTCTATTCTTTTTCTTTCAAGTTTCCTGGTACCAATAAACTTAAATGTTTCTTGTCATCACAGTCCTAGTCATCCAGACCTCAGGGGTTTCTTAAGTTTTGTATGACATTACCAGTTCTCTACCTTGGACTATCCACTGCACCAAGAGTGCTCACAAAGTGTGTAGCTTCAGTTATAGCTTATTGCAGACTACAGGATATCTGCATCTTTCCATATTTAGATGATTTGCTTATCTTTGCAGAGTCTTCAAAATGTCAGGAATCTTTTTCTCTCTTTGGCGAAAGATCTCTTGCACAATCTGGGATTCCAAGAGAACAATCAAATGTTTTTCTTGATTCTCACACAGTATTGTGTTCCTGTGATGTCAATTAGACACCTCAGTTGAAAGTGCTTTTCTTCCACAGGAAATAACAAATCTTATTTAGATTTATTATGTGGTTTTCCTCTAAGACTTCTGTCACTGCAAGGGAGTATCTCAGGATTTTGGGTCTCATGGCATCTATGATCTTAAGATATCCCTGTCAATTACTACAATCTTCCTCACAGAATGGATCTACTCACACAAGAACAAAGGTGTTTGATACACCATGACTTCAGTCATCTTCAGATGACTGCCTGGATGATATGATCTTAATTCCTTGGTACAAGACAAAAATTATATGAGTCTTTTCCCATCTTCTGGTAGAAGGATGGAATGATGTTCCTAAGGTTTGTATGTGACTGCATTATATTTTAGATGTAGATATTTTAATTACTACAGTGTCCATTATTTAATCAGTGTTCCTTTCATCAAGAATCAGACACGTGTAAGTATATAAGGCTTTTGAAATCTTGACAGCAAATAAAAGTGAATTCTGTAGTCAAGCGGAGGTCACCTAAAGCAAACCGTGCTGTTTTAGAACTTCTCGTTCCATTAATAATCTCAGTCCTTGGTTCCTAGGATGTCAGGGATCCTGAGAAAAATAGCAGGCAAAGTAACAAAAATATTGTTGCCTAACCACACACACAAGGCAACGCCATTTCTAATCTACCTTTGTTAGCTGTCTACAAGATCTCCTTTCAAATCATTCAATCAGTAGTAAAGTAATTATATCAGCAGACTGAGCAGTAAATGTCAATTTGTGGATGTCTGTATTCACCAAATCCAGACAAATTCAGCATTTCAGCTTATAATTCATATAGCACAATATTGCATTTAAACAGGATAGAAAACATGCAAGGCAACATGTCTACAACCATCACCACCCTCCACAGGCATCAGTAGCTATTTTCCACTGTAGTAGCACAAAACCTGATTAAAATATTTAAGATATTTCCAAGTCTCCTAACATACTTTTAGTAATATATGTAATACAATCAGTCATCAAAACTAATGATCTAGCAAAGGATGTTTTTTGCTTCCTAAAAAATCCAACAGGGAATGCAAGCCATCAACAAAAATACTTTCACCACAAAATTGATACTTAGTCCAAGCTATTCCATTTACCATTTCCACCACTAAACCCTCTCATACAAATTAAACATTTTAATGTGGTTCAGGTGGAGGAAGAAAAATCCAGTAGTGGCTACAAATACATTATCTAGCATCAGCACTGAGAAAGAATTATCCATTCCTAACACATATTTTTACTTTCAAAGACCACAATTGAAAAAATGTAGTTTGTTGGATAAACCTCTTACACATTGTATTCTGAGAGCAGCAGCTAGTAGATACAAGCTGAGAAACAGCTAACAGGTACTGACATTTAAGGAAACTTGAAAAAAGTTCCATTGATCCAAGGCATTTCTTCAAGGCTGGTTTTTGTCCCCTCCCAATCTAGACTAGCGACAGTATTAACACTAGATGCACAATTATGTCAACTTGCGTTTCAGACCACTACCCATAGTTTTAAAGAAAACATTTGATATCACATTAACCAGTGAAATAATAAATATACAATAATAAAATCAAGATAATAAGAGACCTGTTTGTTGAACTACACTGACTGCAAGATAATACTGACAATAAAAAAAACTGAAAATATATCCACCAAAGCGCATGAAACAGTTGCTGTATTGCATTACCACAGACATGTTTCCTTTTCCATAAAGAGCACTTCCATGGGATGATCCCGAGCTGTTGCTGCCAGACCAGTCTTTTCCATCCTCATCAGGTCCCAGCCTCATACGCACTCTGTCCTGCATTTCTACTGAACTCCCCATTGCAGATTTTAGGTTGCATTCTACCCACACCCTCAAATGGCTGGTAAACAACTTCAGCTGGGCACTTACCTGCTGGTACAAACACCGGTTCCATAGGATGGAATACTTCACCACTTCGCTATATAGGGGAAACAGGTCTCCATTGCAAACAGATCAGCACAAGAAATAGAGGGATCCAGCAGCAATTCAATAAAATTCTTCAGATTTTGGAAATAAAGAAAAGAAAATCTGCTGCTGGACCCCTCTATTTATTATTAAACAACAATGGGAACACGTCAAGGGAGCGGAGGTGTTATGCAAGTGATGGCTTGGATTTTGCTACTCTGATTGGCTGCCACTACTTGCTTCATAGAATGCAGACAGAATCGGCTTGGTGTAACCAGCAGAAAACAGTGCATTCTAAGCCGATTTACTGGAGAAAATTACATGTAAGCATGATTACTCTGCTGTGAAAAAAGTGAGAAGTTAATTGACAACGTTCAGCTATTTTTTCAACAAATTATTTTTCACAAAATAGGGCTGAAATAGGACCGGGAAGTAAGTTACGCTTGCAGAAGGCACTCGAGGGTAACATCATGCAATTGCTAGCATCTCATAGCATGCTCGGATGTAAGCACAGAGGAGCTATGAGATGGCACTTGGGGTTAATGAGTTAATTTTATGTTAGAGAAACTAACACTTGCTCCATTTGAAACAGCTAATCTGGCTGACTTGAGGTTCTTAACATGGGAAACAGTTTTATTAATTTCCCCTAAGCCATGGAAAAAAGGTATCCGAGTTGCAAGCTCTTATGTTAAGTCAACCCTACTTCATTTTCCAGAAGGAAAGGCTTTCTTTGAGAACTAATCCTTCTTTTATGCCAAAAATGGTATCTGAATTTACTTTAAGTCTTACTATCTATGTCACTGTGTTTTTCCTGAATCTAAAAGGAGAGAGAAAAGATGCTCCATACCTTGGATGTCTGCAGACAACCCAGGTGTTATCTTGGCAGAACTAAATCTTTCAGATCTACAGATCAATTGTTCATTTCCTGTGAAGGCAAGAAGAAGGGATAACCAGTGTAAAAACAGATCACTTCCAAATGCTTGTCTAAGGCTATTTCTTTTTGTTATATTCACCGTGACAAATGTGTTCCAGGCAGGGTCAAGGTTCACTCTACAAGGACCTTGGATTCTTCTATGGCTTTTTGGAAAGGGTTGCACTCTAGGAGTATTCTAGAAGCTGCTACTTGGCCCTCTGTAAATACTTTTCAAAACACTATAAGACAGATTTCTTCTCCAGGTCCAGATACTAGAATTATTTTCCTAGGGGTTCTGGGCTCTTCTCCTTCCACCTCCCACATTTAGTTAGCTATGGTAATCTACCAATATAGCTAAGGCTATTGCAGCATTGATCAATATGAAAAACATATTATAGTTATATAAGCTGAACTTACATAACAGTAGATGTTCGAATGATCACTGCTGCAGTAGCCGCTCCCTTCCTCCCAACCCCCTTGTTTTACGGTGTGTTTTTTTATGTCGGAGTGTGGAGATTTATTTTTTTTTGTTTTTCCTAGCCTAGGATGATTTTCCTTGTCGTACAATGAGTAATGACCTGGGAATGGTACCAGGATTTGTTCAAAGATCAAGGATAACAATTGGTTTATAACAGAGGATTGGCAAAACCTGGCATTGTGAAGATCACAGAACTTGGATGAAAGAAACCAATCTATGGAAACATCAATTAATTACTATGTATTTATGACTGTGTATGTGTGTGTGTGTGTGTGTGTGTGTGTGTGTGTGTGTGTGTGTGTGTGTGTGTGTGTGTGTGTGTGTGTGTGTGCGTGTGTGTGTGTGTGTGTGTGTGTGTGTGTGTGTGTGTGTGTGCATGTGTGTTTGTGTGAGTGTATGTACGTGTGTGTGTGTGTGTGTGTGTGTGTGTGTGTGTGTGTGTGTGTGTGTGTGTGTGTGTGTGTGTGTGTGTGTGTGTGTGTGTGTGTGTGTGTGTGTGTGTGTATGTGTGTGCCTGCTCGCGCACGCACGTGTATGTGTGTGCGTGTGTGTGAGTGAATGTGTGAGTGTGTGTGCTCCTGATTGGAAAGTGTATTCAAATTCTAATTCATAGCCATGATTCTGTTATATGAAGTAGCTACCAGGATTAAACATTCTTTACAGAATGGAAAAAGTGGCCAAATTTTTGTCATAAACATTTATTTTCAGGGGTCACAAATATGAATGCCATATATGAAAAGAAAAGATAAATATGTATGTGCGTTCGTGTGTATATCTGGCACAAAGTCATTGATTCGTACTAGTGTAGAGGATGTCTGTCTTGGTATTTTATACTGTTTAATTTTATTACGTGTGCCTTAATGTCATTATGAAAAGCTGGTGCAAGGAATAAATATTTCCTTTTTATTTATTACAGTTGAGCATTGGGTTTACCTGGCTGTGTTTTATAGCAGAAACTCATCAATAAACAAGCAATTAGTCAACAACATAATAATGCCTGGAGTAGCTGGGACTGATTATTGTCCAGACTGTAAAGGTTTGCTTGTTAAGCAGATGTTTGCATCTGCTTTAAATGATGCCTTAATTAGTCCTCTTCTTAAAAAATCCACTTCAGAATCTAACAAGAAGAGGAAGCTCTGGCTTGTTTCTTGCTCTTATTTTTGCAGAAGGTGATCAAGATGCTTCTCTCTGTAAAACTGTATTGTGTTTGTCATATAATGGCCCCCTGCATCCATTTCAGTCTGCCTTCAGTCAGGACATAGTAATCATACCACCCTTGTTTGAGCAGCCTGTTGCTTCTTTATGGCATATTCTAACTTCATCTTACATTATCCGTCAGTAGAGTTACACACTGAAGTTCATTCCTCTTACAGCGCCTTCAGAAACATTAAGGTTAATTGACACTATTCTGAAGTTGTTTTCAGGTTATCTCATGGGTCATTTCTGTAGGGTGATATTTGCAATTGCTTTATAGTGTGAAGTATTTAGCATCCTTTCTTTTCATGGTGTACATGCTGCTATTGAGGCTGGTCAAGCAAGGTCGAAGAATCAAACATCACTGCTAAATCTGATGGTATTTAGTTGTGCCCCTCCTTTTCCCAGGATGTGATGGCAGATTTTATCAACTTCAAAGTCTATCTGGAGCTCATCTTCATTTCAATGAAAACTAACCAAACAAATGTAGGCCTGTGTAAAACTAATGATTTCTTATTTAATTCTACATCTCACTGCTGGCAGCAGCTATTCCTAACTCTTGTTATGTTGTTTTGTAATAATTATTTAGAGCTTACATCACAGGTGAAAGATCTCAGGATATTAACTGATAACATGCTAATACTGAGAAGCCAGGTGCCAGTAGTTATAAGGTCATCTTTCTTCAATCTGAAGAATGTGAAATATATATTTAGTGATTGAGTTAGTAATGGTTACGTGTCCATGTGTCTCAGCACACCTGGACCAGTGCAATACTCTTTACTGATGCGTTTCCCGATATCAATGCAGTTTACTTTTGCTATGTCCAGACACCTGCAATCAATGATTTAAATGAATAATTTCTATTTTTTTCCATCACAAATCTGCTTTTGGAACTGGGCTAGCTGCTTATCACTGAAAGATCCATAATCAGTCCTGCACAGTCTGTGTGCTTTCTTTTTGAAATATATGGTGATGGTCTACATCCTTCTTTACTCATTAAAGTCATCTGATGAGGGACTGCTAGTTATATCCAGTCAGGCTTGAAATTCTAGGCTGATGATCTTTGACTTGTATGTCTCCCTTTTTCTGGACGCGTCTATCTTCACCGATTATAGCAAAATCAATACAGGCCAGTTTTGAGACACCACTTCATTATCATCTGTTTGTGTAGGTATTCATGCTGTCATTTTGTGATCAGTTGTTATTGTAACAATCTCCCAGTGCCTTTAATGTGTGCTAGTGTGGTTAATTGGATTTTAGGCATCTGTTGTTTGATTGTGTTTATTTTTATTTTTCAGACATTTACTTTTTATGACCACTATAAATAAAAGGAGATGACATGAATCAATAGATGAAATAATAATAAAAGTAAAATATTCAAATGAGGGGTAAATATAAAACAATGCATAGCTCTTTCTCATTTTCTTAAACACTGTCACATGCCAGTGAGCCTTAATTTTGTAGTATAAAATTTAAGGCCACAACGTTGATAAGCAGCATCGCCAGTATTCATGCAACTAAAGAATATACTTGCAATGAATGTGTGGCTGGAGTGCTGTTAATGGGTCAGACCACAACAAACAGGTTATCAGTTCTCTCCACAACTCCCAAGATTAGTACATTATGAGAACTGCATCAACTACCAGTAGAACTTCTTTTTAAAATGTTTCGAGCATGAGCTTCCTAACCCTGTAATGAGAAAAAGGTTCCTGATTTGAGGTATTTCTGAGCATCTGTCCACATGGCATTAGAAGGTGATGTACACATATGTACACTATTCCCAGCTGTCAAGAAAGGAAAATACTTCTGACATATCTACACATGTACACTAATTGCAATAACAAATTGCTTCTTTAAAGATTTTGTATCTCCCATACCCACTCTGTTGTCACACTTCTGTTATATAAATATTCTCCTTCATGATTCAAACAGGTATATACCATAGGTTACACATTTAAGTGAAACAGTAATAATCGTTCTGCATAAAACAGACAATACAACAAAAGCAGTGAGGTGAGCAAGTGGATGTAAAACTCTCACATATCCCCACCCAAAACTGCATGATAACAAGCTATTCAGAGAATAAAAACATAAGCGTTACATGCTACTTAAACCATTTTTGAAGCTGAAAATAAGAAAAATATATTACTAATGATAATAACCATTTTTAGCTTTATTCCATTCACCTTAAACAGTCAACAAACAAAAACTAATAGTAAACATGATATCTTTACCCTCCCCCTTCTGATGGAGTCTATTTCCTCCTTTGCTCAAAACTTAAATGCAAATATCTCATTGTTTCCTGAAAAAAATGTGTGCAAATTATCATGATACAATACCTAGAAAGATGAAAATACAACACCTGACTTTTACACTGAACTAAATCAAGACAGTCTTATCTCAATTTATATTGTAAGTGTATCAAGAATGATTAGTATACAACACCTAAACTTTACTTCTCAAAATCTTAGGGGCCAATTTAAAAATGTAACCTCTAGGTATAAGCCCGGCGTAGAACATGAGATAACCATTTCCGATGAAGAGACAGCCCTTCGACAGTACTGTACTACAGTATTAATGAGGCATTTAGGGGTGTGACGTATAAAATTAATCACGTGCCCTCCTTTCAGAAATACTTGCACTAAGATGTTTACATAGCCGAGTGATGCTGTGTAAATCACCACCACTGACTGTGGCACTCATCCATTGCTTCCAATGGGTTAAATTATATTAAGGATAAGTGCAGGGGAGCTTAGTGAACAGGTAATGATGGACACTGTATGTGGATGTGCATTTGTTTGGCTATATGTGTGAGTGTATCCAGAGAGATGAGTGGCCACAGATGCACATGTGAGTAGGTGGTCACAGTTGGGGGGGATTAATTAAGGGATAGTTTAGAAATGAGTGTGTGTGTGTGTGTGTGTGTGTGTGTGTGTGTGTGTGTGTGTGTGTGTGTGTGTGCGCGCATGCATATGCATGAATGTGTGAATGTATGTGAGGGTGCTGTCACATCTCCACACTCCCCTAGTCTAGTGAATAGATCCTAAAATACTAGGGGTTGGTAAACACTACATATCAGGGATACCCTTTAAAATGTGCCATAAAGACACTTAACAATAATAATAAAATAACATTTTGCAGCACAAAAGACTTTGATTAGGGGGGAAATTATACACCAGGGATATTCCTAATATCATTCAATAAAGGGAAAAAATAATAAAACAAGATTTTGCAGAATGAAAATTTAGAACAAGGGGATCTCTAGTCACCAGGATGCTCTTCATATTGTACTCTAAAGTTGTTTAAAAAAAGATTCAAACCCTACAACCTTTTCACTATGTAGTAGGTTGATAACTTTCTCCAATACCACTTGGCGCAAAGGATACTTCAATATATTACCTTAAATCTTTGAAATAAAAAAGATGGCAAAATGTTCAAAGCTTGTACACTGAACAGAGGGGACAACTTGTCAAGCAAGAGCCTTAATCCTCTATGCTAACCAAAGAGGTAGTGTAAGAAAGTTCTTTTTACACAATAAGAACTCTAAACTCTAATGTCTGCCATGATTCACTGATTGCAACAGTCCCTGAGTTATGAGGGACAGTTCACATATAAGACACAACAACAGGAGCGTCCTGTAAAATCAGGAACAGTTGACAGGTATGTGTATATTTGTGGGGCAGGCTTCTGTTCAAGGCCAGGAGGAACACTATACAACACCAGTAAGAATTCCTGAACTATTACTTGGACTCAGTGAAAAAGTTAATAGAGTAACAGGTATGGTATTATGATGTTGTTGTTTGTCTTTTCGGCGTTTCCCAGTAAGGGGTCGCCACAGCGGAACTCTGGTCTGCTAATGATTGGCAGTAGATTTTTATGGTGCCAAATTGCCAGCCCGACGCCCAACCTTCAGCAAAGGCACACCCATTCATGCATGTCTTTCGGAGGCCACGTGAAAAAAAAGAAGTATAATTTCTAATGCCTGGCATTATTGACTGTAAAAAACAGTGATTTAAGATGTCAAGGACAAAATAAGAAGATCCACCCAGGATGTTCTGTACACTTAGGGACAGGGATGAGGTATGTCATCATAGGATCATAGGAAGTTACTAGGCTCATGGCCCTAGGGGCCTTACAAGCCAAGCCAAGTTCTTCCCTTATTTCCATGGTCAGCATCTATTGTCTCTGTCCAAGACGGACACAGGTGGAGCTCCCGGGATGAATTTACTGTTACTCATCCAATCGTCCAGATTGCATTTGAACAGGGCCAATGAGGTGCTCTGTTTGACATGAAGTGTGAGTCTGTTCCAAAGGTGTGGTAACCTTTGGGAGACAAATCTGTCCCTCCAGCAGGTTCTATTAATGTCACATACCAGGTACAGGTCTTTACAGTGAGTAACCTGTGTAAAACTTGATTTGTGGATATACAGCATTTCCAATTAAGCAGGGTCAGGGATTGCCTTATATGCAAGGCAGAGATCGCCTTTGAGTCATTTGTATGAAACAGAATAAAGTGATAGTGATTTCAGACAATCCACATAGGACAGATGCTGAAGACCTTGAATTTGTGGGAAATGTTTGTGGTCTCTGCAATTGCTACAGCTGCTTGGAAAGGTACATACCAAAAGGGGAGTTGTACTCAATTATTGACCTGACGAGGAAAGAATACAAGGAGGTTATAATTTCTTTTTTTTTCTGGAGGTAATGCCCTTACTTATGAGATCAGCAATATAGAATGCTATTCTTACCATGGTGATCAAAGGTAAAGTTGCTGTCAACCTGTGTACCCAGTTCTCTCACCACTGAATGTGCACTTACAGTGTTGCTATTGATGTGGTAGTTAGCAGGAACATTGCTCTTACCAAAAGGTATGATAATACAGTTTTTGAATTGAGTTTAAGGCCATGACTTTGGCACCGATCATTTGTTTCTGCATTGTGTAAGACCCTCTTGTAGGATGTTGTCATTGTTTGGAGATTCTATGATCGCTCCCAGTTTGCAGTCATCAGCAAACATTGTCAGACACAGACCTTTAGTTTTTGCTTGTTCTTTGGAGAAATAGATTCCAAACAGTAGAGGTCCCAAGACAGATCCCTGTGGAACACCACTAATTACAAGTCTGCTGTTGGAGGTAGAATCCCCTATTTCAACTATATGGGTTATATCAGTGAGACAGTTAGTGACCCATCTAATGATATAAAGGTTGATACCTAGCTGGGTGAGTTTGTCAATGATGCCTGAGTGGGGATAGTGTCAAAAGCCTTGGCTAAGTCTAGGTAGGCTATATGCACAAATTCCCCCTCATTCAGGGCCTGGTGACTGTCTCAAAGAAGTCCACCAGGTTTAATAGGCATGATCTCCCCCAACAAATCCAAACTAAGTAGGGGTCAAGTGTCTGAAGATTACCTATATCTTTGTTAAAAAATTCCATGATGATTCACTCTATGGCCTTGCAGATAAGGCTAATCAGGCTAATAGTTCTAGAGTTCCTGGGTTCAGTAGAAGCACCACATTTGTGCAAGGGGATAATGGTGGCCATTTTCCATTTAGCTGGGACAAAGTCGGTGCATAGATGATGACTAAAAATAGTGCTAATTCTTGTTGGAGCCCATGTAGGATGCAGCTTGGGATGTTATCAGGTCCCTTAGATGTTGTGTTTTTGGCCTTAGAGAGGCTGTTTACAACCTGCTCTTTAGAGATGCAAAGCAGGGGACAGATGGTAGGGATGTCATGTGGTACGTGTGGCGTGGACAGGGAGTGAAGTTTTCACAGAACCTGTCAGCTAACAGATTCATTATGTCCACAGGCTCAGTATATGTAGTATCATTAACTACCAATTCAGCACAAATCTGGGTCTTTCCGTTTAGGTTACAGATGTAACTAAAAAGTGCTTTATGGTTGTCCTTAGTTGAGGAAGCTAATTTGGATTCATAGTTTACTTTGGTGGACTTCAAAAGAAGTCTAATTTGGTTGTTTAAGCTGAGAAGGCAGTGTTTCCAGTTTAGGGCTCACTCCCTCTTACATTTAAACAGCAATTTCTTCCTCTTATTTTAAAGCCTGTTAATGGCAGTTGTCACCGGGCAAGTTTGCTCTGCCTTGTGGAGCTTGTTTTGTTCCTATCAGATACAGCTGAGTAAATGCAGTTATACAAATGTTTGTATAAAGCATTGGTGTAGAACTCAGCATAGATGCCAGTTCCATTTGAGGAGTGAGATGCAGTGAAGCTATTTATACCATCCTGTAACAGGTTACAATCTGAGTTGCAGAAGTTTTTTTTTAGTTTAGTTGCTGCTGGTTGTGGGAGGGGGGGGTCAGTTGTGATAGTTACTTCAAATGAGACTGATTTGTGGTCAGATCTCACCAGGGAAGACCTCACAGTGGGGGTGCTACAGTGTTCCCTCATATTGGTAAGCACTAGATCCAGGATGTTGGCACCCCTTGTGGGAGTGTCAACCAGCTGGTCCAGGCCACTGGAGTTAACAAAGTTGAGGAACCTTTGAGCAAGTGAGCTTGAGCACAAGTAATTTACCTAGTCAATGGAAGGGTAGTTAAAGTCGCCCAAAACCATGGTGTTCGGATGTATCTTGATAGACTCAAGTAGATCAAAATAGGCAGAGTGGGTGTCCTGATTCATGGATAGGGTCCTGTAGCTGGCAGTGACTTGAATAGGTGTCCTACCAACAGTTAATTGCACCTGAAGTATCTGAGGGAATCATACTGTTTAACAAGTCTGGAGGTGTATTTATCTTTAATGAATATCAGTACACTGCCTCCTTTAGTTTTCACGTCTTCAGTTTGTGGTCTGAACATGTGGAAGGAGGTGTAACCTGATATGGCTAGGGTGCTCTCCACAGCCTTGAACCAGGTCTCTGTGACTGCACAAATGTCTGCATCTTCCAAGTGAGGACTGCTTTGAGTGAGTGCAGTTTCATGTAAAGACTCCTAGAGTTTAGCAGCATAACCTTAAGGTTGTTTTAAGATGGAGATTTTACATTGGAAATGTTGTCCTTGAGACATTAACTAAAAAAAGGCATTATGGGGGTGGCAAGAGCCTTAGACAATAGCCAAAATCCCAGAGGTGACACATGAAGACAATCTCTGGCAAAGCATCGAGGTCTGTCGATCATGTCATCCCAGGTTGACAGATACTGGATCCCCTTAGAATGACACCAGAAACTTAGCCAATTATTGAAGTGAATCATTTCCTGTTTGTATTGAGGCATCATCCTAGGTGAAGGTAAAATGCTGCTTAAGGCTAGGGACATACCTGCCTGAGAGACATAGTATGAGAGCTCAGTCATGTCTCTCTTCATATAGTCCAGAGAGGTACATCTCAAGTCATTCACACCAACATGGACTATGACAGAGATGAGAGCATGTGTGTGTTTCAATGTGTGCATGTATGTGAGAGAATGAATGAGTGGTAGTGCTTGTGCCAATGCAGTGAGTGGGCTGCCTTTTGCTGATTTGCACTTGTGATAGTTACAGATAATTCAGAGCCATGGAACTTAGCTGAAATGTGTGTGTGTGTGTGTGTGTGTGTGTGTGTGTGTGTGTGTGTGTGTGTGTGTGTGTGTGTGTGTGTGTGTGTGTGTGTGTGTGTGTGTGTGTGTGTGTGCATGTGTGTGCAAAAACTCAATGTGTGCTAACCCTAAAACTATGCCTAACCCTTCCCCAACCCCCCATCATACATAATAGGGAACCAAAACCTTTTCCCTAAAAGTACCACAGTTTAGATAAGTTATGTCTGTTGAATAGTGGTCTTTTTTTCAGTTAATACTTCCAGAAAGAAAACTGTTCATTAACTCAGAACCTAGTCTTTCAACATTCAAATGAAAACTCTTAATTGGTAACTTTAATATTTGTGCAATATTTTTATTAAAGTTAAAATAAGAGAATAAACACTCCCCAGGATTTAATAATATCTATGTAGGCATAGTGTAGAGCCTACACAGAATGGCACCATGTCCATGTACATGGTTCCACCTCGGCAGAGCGCTGTGTATATTAATCATGGTGCATTGCCAAGGTAGAGCAATGGGACATGGTTATTGAATCAGTGCAGGGAGTGTGGGGCTAACTGTGTCCTCAGATGAGTAACACACTCTCTGCACTGTCCAGTTGTATAGCACTGTAATTTAATTTAATTTTTTTTTTAAAAGCCATGTTTGTGTGGTGTGGCACGGAGTGCAGCAGTGCTAAGCAGTGATAAGCAGTGCTGAGATGCCAGACATCTAAAAATACAAACTGGATGTCTTTAGTTATTTATCTAAAGGGCACGTTTAAGCATAGCTGAGGGGGTTTGCACAGCATGCTGTAGTGCTCAGTACTTCTTAAAGGTTGCTCAGAGGTATATGTAAGGGTATAACAAAATGTCAAGTATCCAGGTAGCTAAATAGTTAGTGCTACAGCCTCATGGGTAGAAGGTGCAGTATTTGAATACATGGAAGAGCAAGTTAGCATGTTTGTTCAAAATACAAATTATTTTTAAATACTGGCCTGCTGCACTCAGCTAAGCTCAGCTAATACCCGCTAAACATAGCATAAACACAATAACGGCTAACATTGTTTATAAACTGCTCAGCTCTGCTTAGCTGGTTTGCACACCGCTAAGCACTACAAGGCATACGGGTTTTAGCACTGCTCAGCTTAGCTGTGCTGGTTAGCATCCTGCTATCCGGCATTCTGCATTTTAAAATATTGCCCAATGGCATGTTAGGGTGAGAAAACAGGTTATATTAAGCTCAGTAGGTGGGAGTACAGCATAATCTGTTGGAGTATGAACTGTGCAGTATCGATGGCTGGCATTGGACAGCAGTAACTATAGCTGGCATTGGAGAGGATGCACACTTTTGGGTGCAGTGGTGTGGCATTCAGGAGTCTAGCATCATGGTTGGACTCCTAGTGAAAAACCATGATGACTGGCTGTTGCAGGGTCAGTTCCAGGGCTCAGAGTGCAAGACTGAGGCCTGGGACCATCTGGCACATAAACTCACCAGTATGACAGGTATCCCCCACACAGGTGAGCAGGTTCATCACCACTATGATGAACTAAGGCATAGGAAGGGGGATCTCTTGGACACCTGAGTCCAAGAAGCTTGGGGAGGCAATGCCCCACAAGCTTGAAAATACTGTTACCATTGTTTCACCAATACCTAATCTGAATGTCTGATAGATAGGTATGCATAATGGTGTGCTTCTGCCCTTATGGCTGGATTGGAGACAGCTCACAATGTTGAGGCACATGCCAGGCACTTGAAGAGGTTATGCTGTGAGTGTGGTGAGTACAGATGTATTTTGCAATCTATAGTTATATAAGCAAGAAAGAGTAAAGCATTAACTTTCATTAGGAATATAAAGTAAAGATTGTATTGCAATGAATGTATACATACAGCTGTACTGCAATAAGTGACTACTGTCAACTGTAGTGCAATAAGCAGGGAAGAGTAAATTATTAACTCTGATAAAGTAAATGAAATAAAGTTTCTACTGCAATAATTGGAATTACAGCTGCATTGCAACACCTGCATTACAGCAATTGCTGTGCAATAAAAACTTGAAACTATAGCAGTAACTGCATGAAGGTACCTCTAATTAAGCTGTGTTGTGCAATATGTGTGGAATTACAGCTGTTTTGCATGAAATCGATTATGACAACTGCTCTGCAATAATAGCACAAAACAATACCTGTGTTTGCCTCAAGTTATATCTAATAAAGAGTGTTGTACAATAACGGTAGATTCAGAAATGTTTTATAAGAAATGAATTCTGCCACCTGTCCTACAATAACACATGAAGCACTAGCAATAACACCCAAGGTATATTGTGTATATCAGGATTGACTTGTTTTAACCATTGCATTTCAGCTATATGGATTCAGGCTCTGAGGTACAGTGCTGCAGGCAAGTATAACAGTGTAATAGGTGTAGACTGCAAATATACTGTCTGCAAATGTATATGGGTGAGGTAACCAACCCAATAATGTGATATGGTTTGTAGACTTCATAGGTATTTCAACCCACTAATAAGTATTTCAACCCACTAATAATATACTGTGTACACATGCATTTTATGTAGTAATGTATAGGTTGCCCAGTATTTCTGTCATGCTTGAATTTCATGCCTGAGTGTTCAACTATCACTGCAGTCTGCTATAAAACTGTGCCACTATTAGCAGGTCATATATTGGTTCCAGATGAGCTCTAGGTAAATATTAGAAAGTAAATAAGCAGCAGTGACTCAGTAGCTCAGTTTTTTTAATTCTCTGTTTGAAGTACATTGTGCCACACACAGACCAGGGTTCGAGTCCAGGACTATGTAGCACTATATATTACAGTATCAGTCATGAAATGATTACAGATTTTCTCTCCACGGGAAATACAGCAAAATGGCTGAGTTAGCCCATTGCCTGGGTAAATAATTTTGTGCTTGGATGTCACAGACTGTTAAAATCATTACCAGGTATGTGAATATACAGCATAAAATAAAGGAAATAAATATAATACTAATAAAAAAAATAAATAAAATGTGTAATCACTGGTATGGCTGTATGCCTGGAGTGTCTGTTAAAGGTTGCTGCAGTTAATTAATACATTTGATGCAGATGTCCTCTGCAGTCAGATAGAAAGGTTCTATCCCCATGCCTGACAAGCAAGGCATGATAGTAGTATAGTTTTTTTACTATACACATACATGTCTCTCGAGTGTCACGCTGTCATGGAATGAAATTAGTAGTGTGTAATCCCTCTGTCGCACATTTCCCATCGACATATGATTCTAACCAGGAATGTATCACTACATCAGCCCACAATACACCTTGGTAGTTATATAGGTTCTTACTACACACAGTTGTTAAGAATTGGCACATACTGCCCCATGCGGATAGCTTGAGAGGTATGTACGTGCTACAGTAGCTATTGTCCACTTGTAAACATAAAGAAAGGACAGACCTGTAGAAGAGATAGCAGTACTGTTTCCCACAAAATAGACTATAATGGTATTAATGGACTGCTTATTTCTCTCTCTGCCCACTCCTTATCTTCATTTATTTATTATTGATATCCATTGGTATGGTTTACTATGAACATCTGTTGTTACATTAAACTTTATTTTGGGGCATGTGTTTTATTATTGTTATGTATTATAATGGTTGCTGGCTGTTGTAGTAAAGATAGTGGATTACACGTAAGACATACTGACACTAAGTAAGGGTGTACACTCCTGTAACATCAAACTACATACTGTAAGTAACATCCTCTCATTCTGTCAATGTCACACATAAATAGAAATAGCACTGTCAAAGTGTCCCTGAATGTCCCTAATATACTCTGGCTAAGTCCCTGTTTTATGGACATTCATCCCTGCCTGGCTGAGAGCTATGCCTAACATACCTCTCAACCTCCTACAGTAAGAAATCAGGACCAAGTCATATTTAATGTGGGGACAAAGGTCCAAACTCAGTTACACAGTATACATTTTGCCATACAAAGTAAGAATGTGATTAGAGTAACAGATATTACTGTAGCATAAGTGTTGTCTGAGGGGTCTGACAGGTGATAGATTCTGTGTCAATTTTCTGACAACAACCATCAGTTATTGGACAACCATTTTCAGACATGCACAGGTTTGTGCAAGAAGGACCACAGCTATGAGGAAACATGGTGACAGTTGAGAGGTATGATGGCTACAGGGAACATAAACAACATCAGGTTTGCATTGCTGTCTGTCATTGTGGCACACTGGTGTGGCTGGACTGTCCCCATATAGTTGTTGGACTAACACACTGCTATTTGTCTGACTATGGTTGCATCACATATTAGTGGGGATTTCCCCATAGAGGACACACCACAGTACACTGCAGTGATGGATGTAGAGACATAAAGCAGAATCTGTTACAGCACACAGGGATATTACTCAGTACTGCTACTATCTTGGTGATAGCCACACATGTAGTGTGTCGCCAAACTGTGTGGTATGATGTGTGAGGGAGCAATGGATAGTGCAGGCCATTATGGGTGTGTAGTATCTGTAAATAGTGGACATCCACATATCTGGTCCTGTAATATGTTCCCCTCTTGATGTCTTGCAGGAATGATGTACTGATGAAGACATCCTCCATTTTCATCTGCAGAAAATGACGCTCTACTGGATGACCTCAGACTCAACCATCACATCCTGCTGTCAAGGGGTCACCACAATGATGAACAGTGGGCAGCATTGTGGGCTGAAATTGTGAGGGATGTTAATGATATTGGCCAATGGGACAGGACTTATGAACAGGTTTGACACTAGGCCATAGACATGGCCATTGCCGCACATTAAAGGGCAGCTGCTGTTGCCAGGGATTGTGCTGCCACCAGTGCAGGGCCTGCAAAAGAACAACTTTCAGACACAGAGGAATTCCTAGTGAATCGAGGATCAACCCACAGCTCCCAGCCAACCATCACGTCATACATCCTGGAGGTTGGTGCAACAGCATCCACATCACAGGAGCTTCCAGGTAAGCTGACTGTGTTCATCAATATAATACATTACCTGCCCTTGTGGCAGCCTCTACAGACCAGTAAATGGGTGTCGGGTCTATCACATTTGGAGGGGGGATTGGGTCTTACCCACAGTTGTGCACACATATTGTCAGCAATATAGGCAGTATCACTTTAGCTTGCACATGATACCTTGTAACACTGCAACATTTGGTGTTCCTGCCATTATGTCTACCTCACCTTTTCACAGGTCTGTCAGGTGTGGATGGAGTTCATGGTCATGTACCTGGTGCATGTGATACTGTTGTTTTGCCAGATCAGATATACCCTAAGAATGTTAAGGGCTGTCATTTTGCCTTTTGTACAGCTCTTATTCTTAGCCAGAATGGAATAATTGTATGTTCCCTTTCAGAGCAGTTAACTACAGTGCACAGCCTAGGGAATGATAGGTTTGTATTTTTACAAACATTAACATGTTTGCACTTATACTTATGAGCAACTAAGGAGTCTGCTAGGCATGAGGCAATTACTCCAAGATGCCCATTCAAACACAATAGGGAGAAGGTACATACCTGAGGCAATCCTAATACAACTAGCATATCATTGTCAAGATAGGCATACTGGGTTTTATGTGTAGTTCTGTCACATACACTGTCATATTGCATACCTCACAGGTGTATTGAACTGGCAGTGTTACCCAGATGTAGGTGATGTGCATGTTATACAGGGCCTGTGTTGTCTATGTATGTTCTTCTGAATGTGCTTGTTGTGCATGGGATCAGAGATGAGAATATGTAGGACATGTAATGCAGTTCTGGATCCACATCTGTATGAGTTTGTGTGGATTACCATACATAATAGCACAGGTGGTAATGTACTGCTTTTGTCTTGCTTCTCACAGGTGAACGGGGGGTTGGAGTCTGTCCCCTCACAGCCTGATGTCAGTATCTCATCAGACTCTGATGATGATGGTGGCCATAGTGAGGCACAGGTGGGGTTTTCAGAGGCTGAATATGTCCTAAAGGTTGACATCCCTCTTCTGTCCCCATTGTCTCTGCACAAAGTCAGTATGCCTACACATACCCAGTCATCAGAGGCCACAGATATTGGACAGTCGTAGGGTGGCAACATGGTACAGGACAGTGTGAGGACTATGGCATCAGTCAGTGTAGATACTGGCCATAGCCAGAGAGCTGGTGAGGTCACATACAGGCAGATTGACAGGGGTGCTCGAAGGATGACTGCTGCCCATCCACCTCCTATTGCAGGTGCCACACCGTGAGTCACTTTTCACATGTTTGAGATAGTCATGGAGGCACAGGCATGAGCTGAATGTAACACCAGATGGATGCTTAGGGTTATGGATGCAGCATAGTCTGACATCTGTGACTGCCTCCATTGCATGGTTGATGCTATGAAATGTTTCACTGATGTAGTGAACAGACAGTGGGCTCAGACAGTGTCTGTCTTTGAGAGTGTGTTGTCTGTGCTGGAACATGTGGCTGGGTTTGGGTGTCTTACACATGGATGTAGGCCAGAAACACCATCTGCTGGTAGCTCATGTGGCCATGCACACTCACATTCCCATAGTGGCAGTACCTCCAGTGCTACAGAGGGAGGTGTGCTGTCCACACCACAATGTGGCAGGCCATGGGCACATGGTCATGGGGAGTTCCATGGGAGAAACAGGTCCAGCAGACAGCAGTCACCATCAGATACTAGCACCACATCTGACATTGAGCATGGCACTGCCTGTGCTAGTCCTGGTGAAGCCAGTGCCCATCGGTTAAATGTCCACTCTACCATGAATGGTCCACAGCTGTCTGGCATACACATGTGTAGGGTTGGCACTGAGCTTGACTGTGTATGGCTAGCACTGAGCTTGACTGTGTACATGCACACACTCCAACACCACTGTCACATGCAGGTCACCTACAGAGACACACACACAGAATCTCTCCATGGCCCATGTAATAAGCATCTCTTCCTGACTCACACACATGCTGTCAACTGTTTGGCTCAGCCTAGGCCTCCAGCACCACCCACCACACCCTGTGCATCTAATGATAACTGTGCCACATCCCTGCCATCCATGCCATCCATGAGGGGACCTGCATATATGTGCCTGGTGCACAGGGTGACTATAAATCTTTGCATGTGTTTGTGTTGTGCAGTAGTGTTATGTCATGGCAGTTGTTGGCCATATAGGCACTGCATGCTGGCGTGTGACAGGACTACACATCAAATGTAGTGTATCTTTGTTGCCTATGTTTATGTTGATGTTTTATGTGTTACAGAATGACAGGTGTGTCATGGAGCTGTGTATGTTTTTGCCCCAGGAGTCTGGGCAGTGCAACTATGGACACATGGTGGCAATACAGTGGTACAAAGTGGCAAGACAGCACAGCAGAAATATGACACAAGCAAGGTATGCCAGTATATGTGCATGGCTCCCTAGATACATATGTGTGGAACTGTATGTCAGGGACAATGGGGGCAGTCAGCATCAGCATGCTTTCATACCCTGTGACACACTCTACTACCCTTGATACATGTCACTTGGGTATAGGTTCATAGGTGTGTACTAGGCTAATGGCCCTGGAGCCTTTAAAAGCATAGACCGTAGAAGTGCCCTGGCATTGTGCTGCCTGACATTAGTTCCCAGTGCATCTATCAAGCAGAGCCACTGGAGTCATCCCCGGGGTGAACTTTCTATTTTCCATCCACTCATCAAGATTTCTCTTGAAGAGGGCCAGTGAGGTGCTCTGCTTGACATGTATGGGAAGTCTATTCCAGAGCATGGACAATCTCTGGGTTATGAACCTGTCCCTCCAGTATGTTCTGTTGATTGTGGTAATGAGGTTGTGGTCTCTGGAGCGTGTGGTGCAGAGGGATTGGGATTTCTTTAGATCTAGCATTTCTAACAGAACTGGGTCAGACATGGCTTTGTAAGTCAAGCAGAGATTGCTCTTAGTAGACAATATGAGACAGAGACTAGCTGGAGTTTTTTGAGTCTGTCCATGTACGACATGTATTTAAGGCCTGGGATCCTCTTCATGAGGTACTTTTGTGGCCTTTCCAGCTGTTGCATGCGTCTAGTAAGGTACATGCCAAATGGGGCATTATACTTGATGATTGGCCTAATGAGGGAAGAGTAGACAGAGATGATGTCCTCTTTCTTCCTGGATGCAAAACCCTTGGCAATGAGATGCGCCAAATAGAAGGACTTTCTGACCACAGTGGCAATGTGGTGGTCAAAGAAGATGTTGCTGTCAACCTGTGTCCCCAGATCTCTTATAATGCCTTTACTGTTCAGTGGACTCCCATCAATGTGATAATTAGTGGGAACTGAGTTTTTCCCAAAGGGGATGATGACACATTTTTTGGCATTAAGCTTAATGCCATGGTTTTGACATCAGTCATTGGTCTCAGTGAGGCTTTTCTCTAGGATGTCTACATCACTTGGGGAGTTAATAATGGCTCCCAGCTTGCAGTTGTCTGCAAACTTGGTCAGCCAGAGTCTATCCATGTTGGCCTGGACTTCTGAGAAATAGATGCCAAACAGGAGAGGACCCAGGACTGATCCCTCTGCAACTCCACTCATGACTGGTCCTCAGTCTGACTTGGAGTCTGCTACTATCACACTGTGGGTTCTATCTATGAGCCAATTTGCAACCCACATAGTGATATAGGGACTGATGCCTAGTTTGGTGAGTTTATCCATAATTCCTGAGTTTGGAATGGTATCAAAGGCCTTGGCCAGATCAAGGTAGGCTGTATGAACTGCCTTCCTATCATCCATAGTTCTGGTGACTGACTCAAAGAAGTCAACCAGATTGAGCAGGCATGTTCTTCAAAGAAGTTAACCAGATTGAGCAGGCATGATCTACCTTTCACAAAACCAAACTGCATGAGATCTAGAGTTTGGAGATTCCCTATATCCTTGCTAATTAGGTCCATGATGATGGCCTCCATAACCTTACCTATCAGACTTGTCAGGCTAATGGGGCGATAATTTCCGGGGTCTGTAGTCACTCCCCCTTTATGGAGAGGGATTTATTTATTTTTATTTATTTTATTTTACATTTGTTGACCGGGCTAGTCCAACTGGATACATGTCCATTTTTTCCAGTGGAGGGGGAGAAAAAAAAAAAAGAAGATCATGGTTAAAAAAAACAAATACAACAAGTAAAGAAACAAAGTAATAATACTGACGTTTAAAGGCAAGATAAGGCAAGCAAGTAGTTATAAATATAACTTAAAATAGATACAGACTTTGAACAGAAGGACTCTTAGGGTTTAGAGTTGGGTGGAGGCTATTTGTTAGGGGCAAAGCCTGAGATGAGGCTCCAATTGAACAGGGCACACAGATGTGACGCCTGTTCCCTTTGTAGTTCATGTAGAACACATCTAAGGATATTGTCATGTCCCATGGAAGCTGTATTCTTTGCATTGGACAATGCAGTTTTAACATGTGCTGCAGTAATGCTGGTTGCCTGGCATTCCTGTGGTATTGTGATTGGTCCTTTTGGGGGGAGGGGTAAAGTTGGCATTGACTCTATTGACCAGTATGTTGGCAATATCTGTTGGCTCAGTATAGAAGGAACCATTGTGCAGTAACTCAGAGCAAACCTGGGTATTGCCGTGGAAATTTTTGATATAACTATAGAAGACCTTGTGGTTGTTTTTAGTGTCTGCCGCAATTCTGCCTTCATCGCTGGCTTTAGAGGTTTTGATGAGGGATCTCAACTTTTTGTTGAGGCTAATAAGGGAGTTTTTCCAGTCTTGGGACTTTACCTTTTTCTGCAACAGTTTTTTCCTTCTGTTGTAGAGTTTATTAATGGCAGGGTACCACCAAATTGGCTTCCTTTTTTTGGAGGAGAGCATCTTGGATTTGTTGGGCATGGCTAGTTCCATGTAATATGTACATGTTCTGCATGTACAATTGTAGATGGTGGTGCCAACTGGGTAGTCTGCACGTACAACTGTAGATGGTGGCGGACATCATTTATGCTTATGTAGAGGAGGGCAATTTAGGGCCAGAAACTAGTCACAGGCCCATAAAATGCATAACCAATGCACAGAAGTAGCCCACATGGGCGCATCTGTAGTACTATCAGAGTACACATTTGCACAAGCACAGAGTCGGAGGATGTGAGATCAGAACCTTTACCTATCAAGTATTACATACTACAGCTCACAGTAGTTATGGTATGCACCATGGTGTTCATCTGCTAGTACACTCTCAGCCAGTACTCTTAACGTGGATGACATCAGCAGTACTTGTAATGGACACCAGTGTTGAGGCCAGCAGCAGTTAGTCAGTGGACATAAAATGCATAACCATTGCCCAGAGATAGCCCATAGGGGGCTTGTCTGAAGTGTTGCATGGGTTCTACTCACACACAGAGTTGGAAGTTGTGAGATTAAAACTCCTACCTATCAAGTATTATACATAATAGCTTGCACTACTTTTCATATGTGCCATGCTGTTTACTAACACACTGTCAGCCAATGCTCTTAAGCTGGATGACATCAGCAGGGCTTGTAATGGAGGCAAATGTTGAAGCTAGCAGCTAGTCAGTGGGCATAAAATGCATAACCATTGCAGAGAGATAGGCCATATCAGCTGGTCTGAAGTGCTGCATGGGGATATTGTCTCACACACACAGAGTTGGAAGATGTGAGATTTGAACTCCTACCTATTTAGTATTACACAATATTGCTTGCAGTACTTATCACATACGCCACACTGTTTATCTACGAATACACTGTCAGCCAGTGCTCTTAAAGTAGATAAAATCAGCAGGCCTTGTAGAGGAGGGAAATTACAGGCGGACACGCTATCACATGGCAAAAATGCATACCATTACACAGAGACAGTGCATATGAGCATGTCCATAGTGCTGGGAGGGGATATATTGATAGACACACACACGCACATGCTACAGGTTATGTCTGCTGTACATGTTGTTGCAGGCACAGTACTTATGGAGTTCACTAAGTGTCCTTTAGATAGACAGCATGTGTGGCCTGTAGAGTGGTACTGCTTGGTACTGTTATTGTATCTAGTGTCCTAGGGGTGGAATACCTGTTTATATTCCTGTTATATATGTACACCTACCAGTCCGGCCATATGTGGCTGTTTGCAGTTTCATAGGCAGACATGTGGCCAGAGACAATATGACCTGTCCAAGGACTGAATTACACCCATTGTACATTATACCACCTGTGTACCTATGTCTCTCTGCAGATGACAGCCCGCATAGTCAGGGATCTATGGGTGAGTGGATTATGTACTGTTGCGGCATTGGTCTGGTGCCATTGGATGGTTGTGATGTGTATGTGTAGATAACCCCAGCATTCAGGGATATGTGGGAACATTTGTACACCCTGCCCATGTCTTTCTAAATGTGTATTACAGGGTTGTCTCCTTAAATGTAGTTGTGTGTCTCACTAATGTAAATATGTTTTGTAGAAGTATGTGAGGAGTCTATGTATCATTGTACTTTATATAGCTATATATACATCTTGTTATCATATATGTGTGTGACATACTGACCGAGACACTAATCAAGCGTGAGGGGGATAGGGAGAGACAGATATGTATACATAGCTGTATATCTGTACAGACATATTATCACATAGCAGGTCTTTGGGCAGTAGAGGGAATAGACTTGGGCTAAAGATAGCTAAGAGTAGGAGCATGCCCAGTGTAATTGCCAGTACTTACAAGGTGGCTCCAGGCCAAAGCTACCTGTACTCCTGCCCAGGATTATTGTGTGCTGCAGGCCATTAGCTGCTGCACCTGTTACAACAGTACTGCAGTTCCCTGATATTGTTCAAGGCATTCCCCGGCTGTTGGCTGACCTTCATATGTGACTCAAATTTCAGAACTGTAGAGAGCTTCACAAACTGTCCAGAGTCCCTATTAAATTATCTAACGTTTCAAAGTTCGAATGTCATATGGTTGACACCATATGATTGAACTTTGAAAAATTCAAAGGTGAAAGGCAATGGCTATGTACATGTAGAATGGGAAAATTTCCCTTTTCTGCACTTAAGTGCGATCTCAGAGTTGGTATATTTAAATAGGGGGGTTGTGGGGAGTGCAGGGAGGTTTGCCCTCCTGCTCCGAGCATTAAGGTAAGTGGTTTTTTTTTTACGTTTTTATTATATATTCAAAGATTCAAGTTTTGCTCATATGTTGTCGAACATATGAGGTTTGAAATTTTGAAGCTTTGAATATATAATATAGACCCACTGTCCAGACTCTTGACAAATATTTTTGGCCCGTTTCACATAATCATTGTTGTTTTCTGGCAAATTAGAGGCAAATCACTCAAGATTGAAGTAAATTGGTACTGGCAGATATGTGAGTTTCAGACTCCATGCACAGCAGGAGAGTCATGTGAATGCAGGACCTGTTATTCTATCCACATTCTACATTTGTAGGAGCAATTATTTAAAACCTGTCCCAAGTTGTGGGCCTTGTTCCGACTTTTATTCACTTTATTTGGCCAGATTTCCTTCTGTAAGAGGTTGAGATGTTTGATGTGACTGGGGTACATGATGAAACAACAAACACAGGGTGGCAGTCTGCATACCAGTCATGTTTTTGCAGAATATCCAGCATTTCACCCCATATCTCTGTTGTTTTCCTCATACATTTGTGGTTTCACAGTGCTATACTGTACATCGGTCACTGTCTTGTTGTATCTACTGACACATTTAACTGATGGTCTTCACATCCTACAGCTAATTTGACCTGTTGCAGCCTGCTGTTAAACTAGCCACCTGCTAGGTTACTCATAGCATGTATAATGTCTGCCTGTAGGTATGTCCCATTGTTCCCCAATTCACTCTAGCTTTGTCCAGCTTTCTTGCAGTAACAGATTGAGGGGTTATGACACTCTGTGTGACTGCTACCATATGAGTACCTCACATGCAAATCACGCTGGATGCTCCAAGATTCAAACCAGCAACACCATCACACATGCTACTGTCCATGGCCCATGGAGCCACACTGGCTGCCAGACAGAGAGGTTTTCTCCCTCACGCTATCAACAAGATAGGGGACTTGTCCAGTCTGCTAGTATATCATTACAAACTTACTATTATAGCACTTGTGTGGCAACACTGATATGCTTGGGTGGGGGATGACCAGCCTATGCTGTGTTGGCATGGACAGTCTTACAACTGTCCTGTTACCCCACTGTTTGGCATCTCCCTGGACTACTGTTGTGGAATTTGCATACATGTAACCTAGTGGCTATTATGAAGCACATACTAGTGAACAGAGTACCTGTTGTCCGAAGTGACTGTTAGATCTGTACAAGTAGCTCAGTATCCCACTATAGAGCTCTGCAAGTAGCCTAGTAGCACACTATAAATAGCCCACTATATTCCCTTGCATACAGATGACATGTCCATGTATATGCTACCATATTGCAGTACCCCTTACAAGTGGTGTAGAGGAGCATGACTTACCTTGTGAATGCAGCAGTTGACAGACCTGTAATTCGGGGCTGACTCTGTCTGATGCAGGCAGTCCACAGCCAATAAATGGTAAGGTACAGGTTGTTTGGCCTGGCTGGCATCATTTTTACTGATATGTATGCAAGTCAGAGTATGGTGTCAGTCCCTAGGACCATAGATTGCCAGTGCATCTACTATGCATTGTCTCTTGGCCAAGGTTGGGGCACATTGGACATGCCTATGTCTGCCTACAGGGACAGCCTCAGGGAAGTCCTCTTCCAAGTCCCCTTATGGATTTGACTGTGGTGACCAAGGTAGTGGTGGGGGGCTATGTATCCCTCCCCTTTGCTGATCCTGCTGCAGCTGTTTCTGCAGGATCATATTGTGTAGCATGGCACGTATTGTGAACATCTGTGCACATGTGGCTGGAGAGTACTTAAGGCTCCACCAGATATATTGAGACACCAGAACCGTGACTTCAGCAGCCCAAACACATGAAGTATGATGTTCCTGGTTTGTGCGTGTGCCTCATTATGGTGCTCTTCAGTGGGTCAGTGCACATTTGTGATGGGTGTCATCATCCATGGATCCAGTGCATAACCAGCATCCCCAAGTATGTATGGCCGTGTGGGATGTCATCCCTAGCAAACATCTGGTACAGCTATGTGTGCCAGATATGGGAGTCATGATAACTGCCAGGTCTGCCAGGACACACATTCATGATAATGCCCTGGGCATTGCACATGACCTGGCAGTTGATGGAGTGATACCCCTTGTGGTTGACTTAGACTCTGCCCTTTTCACCAGGTTGTGCTGTGATTTGTACATGAGTGCAATCTATGGCACCTAGTACCTCAGGGTAGTGTGCTACAAGGAAGAAAACTCTGATGCTTTCTCCTCAGGGGTGTGGGGAAGATAAATGTGCTCACTGGCATGTGGTATCATGGTATCCAGGATCTGGTGGAGTACCCTGGAAGCAGATGCCTGTGAGACCCCCATCAAGTCCCTGGTTGGTCTTTGGAAAGTACCTGTAGCTAGTATCCTAAGGGCTACATATACCTTTGTCTCCACTGGAATGGGTTCCCCTTTGTGGGCTCAGGGTCTGATTTGAGGGCAGCAGAGCTCACTGAGTTGTTGTACTATGTCCCTGTCTACTCTGTAGTGCTCTATAATCTCCAGCTCATGTAGATCATGGTAAGTTACCCTGTGCCTGAACACTCTTCTCCTTCTCAGTCTAGGCCTATAGTCAGCATTAGCAGCAGCTGCATTGACCTCAGCATCTAGCACATACATATGTAGCAGAGCTGCAGCAGCCCCTAGCCTTCTGTAGGGTAAAATTCCCAAGTCTGTACTCCAATGGTACAGAGTATGTGTAAAAATCAGATTGTAGGGTGTATGCATGCTTTATAGTGCTCTGCTGTAGGTGTACTCTGTGTGATTGGCTAGCTATGATGCATTCCACCTGCTAAGTACACCATTAAAAGGTTCAATGGCCCTAGTTTAAGTGAAACAGGGCTTTTTTACAGCCTTTTTTGCTGAGCACTGTAGCGCACTGTACAAACCCATGCCTCACAGATAAACAAGGCTTAGCAGTGAGCAGACATCCTGCCATGGGAGGTCACTCTCAGCACGGCTGCATTTAGCACAAATGTGCTCAAATTTGCTCAAACCCACTGAAATACATGCCCCTAAGGTAAACACAGCTTAGCAGTAACCAGTCCCCCCCCCCCACTGAGCAGAGCAGCTCGCCATGCAGACAGGCTCTGCTGAGCTCCAATGCACTTATAGGTTCATAAGTTCATAGGTGTTTGCTAGGCTAATGACCACAAGGGCCTTTTTAAGCCTAGCCATGCATCTCAAAGCTTGAACAAGTTCTAATGCCGTTGATAAGTGTAAGCATGGGTGTGGGAGATGAACCATTTACAGATTACCTGCTTGCATCAGAGACATAGGCGACAAACCAGGGATGCATTTCTGGTTTCTCATCCAATTGTCCAAGTTGCACTTGAATTAGATTGGGAAGGAACTCTGCTTCACACGGATGGGGACCCTGTTCCATAGATGGGTTAGTCTCTGGGATACATACCTATCTCTCTAGCAGGTCCTATTTATATCACAGGCAAGGTCTAAGTCTTTATAATAGGTAATTCTGGTACTGTTTGTTTTGTGGATATGCAGGAGGTCCATCAGAGTGGGGTCTGACAATGCCCTGTATTCCAGGCATAGATCTCCCCTTAAAAGCCTGTAGGAGATAGAATACAGGGATAGGGCATTGAGGCATTCAGCATAGGACATATTACTTACGCCCTGTATTCTTTTAGTGAGGAACCTTTGTGAACATTCCAGTTGTTGGATATGCTTGGTTAGGTACATACCAAAGGGGGCATTGTACTCAATGATAGGTCTGATGAATGCTGAAAATAGTGGAGGAATGACTTCCTTGGACTTAGATGTCATGCATTTGTTTATGTTGCGCAACATAGAATGATTTCCTCACAACTATAGGCACATAATGATCAAAGGCTGAAGTGTCCAAATACTTGGTCAGCTCTAAGGGGTGTGTTGTCAATATGATAGTTACCAGGGATGAATGTCTTCTTGAGGATACTATTATGAATTTCTTGGCATTTAGTTTTAGTCCATGACTCTGACACCAGTTGTTTGTCTGTGTCAGCCCCTCCTGGAGATCATTTGTGTCAGTGTGAAATTCAATGACAGCTCTTAATTTGCAATCATCTGCACATTTAGTCAGCCAGAGACTATTGACATTGGCCTTGACTTCTGAGAAGTAAATGCCAAAAAGGAGTGGTCCAAGGACTGGTCCCTGAGGGACTCCACTAGTGACTGGCCTCTTTGAAGAGGTGGACTCCCCAATTCTAACTTCCTGGGTCCTGTCTGTGAGCCTGTTGGCTATCCACAGGGTGACATACGGGTTTGTACCTAACCTCTTGAGTTTGTCAACAATGCCTGTGTAGGTTATTGAGTCAAATCTCTTGGCTAGGTCAAGGTAGGCAGTGTGAATGATTTTGCCCTCATCCATTGCTTTGGTGACCTTCTCAATGAAGTCCACCAGGTTGAGTAGACATGATCTGCCCTTGAGGAAATCAAAGTGGGTTGGGTCCAGTGTCTGGAGGTTTACTATATATCTATTGACCATCTCCATGATAATTCTTGCCATGGTGTTACATATAAGACTAGTGAGACTTATGGGTCTGTTTCCAGGGTCTGTATATGGCCCACCTTTGTGCAGAGGGATGACTGTTGCCTTTCTCCATTTATGAAACACGAAGCCTGTTTGCAGGCTACAGTTAAATGGTAATTCCAGAGGCCCTAAGTTCTAGGTTTGCAGACATACCCCGTTTTGATGTCAGCTGTCCCTTCTCTGGACACCAACACAGTTCTATGTCTACACAGATGGGATCTGCATACACAGATACCCATTTCTGCTATTCAGTAACCACAGCTCATTTGCATACAGATCCATGCACAGTACCTGGTAACTACACAGATTCAGGCCTTGCCTCATTAGCAACCACAGCAGTCCAACATTGTACATACTTCACATAGAGTCCTCTAATGCATTACTGTTTCATACTTACTAATTCTGGTTTTTACAATATTTTTTTCCATAATGGAATGTTTGCGCACTGTGACATATCCAGGGTATTAAAAAAATTATCTGACATTATTTTCCATATGATTTTGAACACACAGTGGATACTTTTGCAGATATCTGTGTCCCCTTTACTATTTCTGCCACTGTAACTACACTTTTACAGCCCCTGGTGACATTTCTACATCCTGTACATGGAAATTTTCCATGTACATTACAGACACCAACACAGGGTCTGTACAAAAGCCTATCTGCTTGCTGGGTCACTCTACCTGCCAAATATGCATGCATTTCACCTGCTTATGGTGTGATTTTCATGCCAGGGACACATCTGTATTCGCATACTCATTCGTGACCCTCAGTTCCCTTTACTGGATTGCACATCTGCTTACTTTAATGGAAGCACTATGCCTACACAGCAAATAAGTCCATGCATGCTTTATTGCATCCCCCCCCCACTGTCTAATACATTGATCATCTGAAAAGACAACTTTTAACAACAATGAAACTAAATCAAGTATTTACATTGTTTACAGAGGCCTGAAAAATGTTTGAATATTACAAATACTTTATGAAAAAAACTTCAGTTCGGAAAGTCTCAATTAGGTTTGAAACCTTTGTCCTTGGGTTGTTAGTAAAACTCCTTGGATATATTCTAAGTTCTTTAGTTCTGACTTCTTTGTTTATGGTTCCTTCTAGTAAGGAGAGAAATTCACCAAAGCCCAGAGAGGTGGTAGTGGTCCATTTCCTTGTAATACATTTCCTGGGTACTGTTAATATTGTCCATAATGAGTATGAATTTGATTTATTCAAAGAAAAAAGTTTCATCGACATTGAAAAAAATGAAAGTTTTAGTTAATGCGACATTATCTGAAAATAAAGCTGAAAGAAAATTATCAATATCTCTCCAAAAATTCCTTAGTTTAATGCAATCATACAAAATATGGAATCAATCTGCATTATGTGATGTTAGACATCTCCAGCAAATGATGTTATTCAATTTTTTTTTTGAATTTAGCAATTTTGTCAGGAGTTAAAAATGTTCTGTATAAAAACTTCCACGTAAATGCACTCCAGTTTTGACCCCAATAAGTAAGTTTTACTGAAGATAAAATTTTAAGTTTTCCTGTCTTGGAGTGACTGTGTGGTAGGCCTTTAGTCATTGTGTTCCATTGCTTAGTTGTTAAAATGGACCTATAATTTAACAAAATTTTGTATAATTTGGATACTGAGTTGTCAAACTGTTGGTCATTAAATAATATTTCAGACATGATAGTGATTAAGGGAGGTTGATTTAAATATGAAGAGTTATGAATAATTCTGCATAAATCTTGAGAATAAACAATTATATTTTGTAGTAATAATCAAACCCGTGGTGATAAGTTATACCTCTAGATTTAATAAAATCTGTGTAGGCACAATGTAGAGCCTACATGGAATGTTACCATCTCTGCATACACATTTCCCCCTCGGCAGGATGCCATGCATACTAAACATGGTGCATTGCCAAGGGAGAGTCATGGATATGTTTATTGAATCAGTGTAGGGAGTGTGGTACTAACGGTGTCCATAGATGTGTAACACATCCCCTGCACTGTCCAACAAGAGTATAGTAATGTAATTAATTTTTTTTTTATTTTTATAAAAATCATGTTCTTTGCAGCGCAGCACATAGTGTAGTACCACTAAGCAGCACAGAGACAATAGACATCTAAAATAGAAACTGAATGTATTGAATTATTTATTTAAAGGTCAAGGTTAAGCATAGCTGTGTGGGTTTGCATGGCAGGCTGCAGTGCTCAGGGGTGCTTAAGGGTAGCTCAGAGGTATATGTAAATGTATAGCTTTATTCCACATGTCCACATAGCCACATAGCCAAATGAGTAAAGTTATGGCTTTATGTGCAGTAGATGCCAGGTTTTGATACCTGAAGGGGATATTAAGCATTTATTTTTCAAATACAAATTATACTAATTATTTTTAAATCCTGATCTGCTGTGCTCAGCTAAGTTCTGCTAAGATGTGCTAAGCCTTGCTGAGCACTGCTTAAACAAGATACATTTTAGCACTGCCTGCCAGTGCTTGGCAACACTGAGCTTAGCTGGTTTGCACACTGCTAATTACTGCTGAGTATTGCCAGTTTAAGCGCTGCTCTGTTGAGCTGAGCTGATTTGCATGGTGCTAAGCAACGCACCACATTTTTAAATATTGCCAAATGAAGTGTAAGGGTCGGAAAACAGGCTATATTAAGCCCAATAGGGAGGAATACAGCATAATTCATTGGAGTTCTGATGCTGAAGGGTACAATGGCAGGCACTAGAGAAGGTTCATTATTTCAGGGGCACTGTTGGGGCATTTAGGAGTCCAGGATCAAGGGTTGGGATCCTTCTAAAAACATGAGAGCTGGCTGATGCAGGGAGGTTACCAGGGCTCAGAGTGCAAGGTGGAGGCCTGAGACTGGCTGGCAAAGGACTTCACCAGTGCAACTGGTATCCCTCACACAGTTGAGCAGTGTCATCACCACCATGATTACCTGAAAAGATGGAAGGGGTCTCTCTTGGACACCTGGATCCAAGAAATCTGGGCTGGGAATGTCCCACATGTATGTAAGTACCATTACCTGTGCTTCAACAATATCTAATTTTGAATGTCTGAAAACTGATATGCATAATAATGTCCTTCTCTCCCAACAGCTGCAGAGGAAAGAGCTGACAACATTGAGGCACATGCCGGGTGATTGGCCAGGTTGCACTGTGAGTGTGGTGAGTACAGATGTATTTTGCTACCCATAGTCAAATAAGCAAGAAAGAGTAAAGCATTAACTGTGATTAGGTATATACAGTAAAGGCTGTGTTGACATGAATGTGGATTTACACCTGTACTGCAAGATGTGCAGACTGCCAACTGTAGTGCCATAAGAAGGGATGACTAAAACATTAACTGTAATAAACTATTATATGCAGTAAAACATAGTAGTGCAATAACTGTGGAATTACAGCTGTGTTGCAATACCTGCATAATTACAACTGTTGTGCAATAAAAACATGAAATTATATCACTAACTGTTTGAAGGTTTCTCTAATAAATTCTGTTGTGCAATGATGTGACACTAGGGCTGATTTTTCAAAAAATCAATTATGACACCTGTTGTGCAATAAAAACTCAAAATAGTATCTGTACCTGCATGAAGGTATGTCTAATAAAGTCTGTTATGCAATAGGGCTGTTTTGCAAGAAATCAGTTATTACAAGTGTTTTGCAATAAAATCACAAACTAGTATCAGTACCTGCATGAAGGTATGTCTAATAAAGTCAGTTGTGCAAAGTGTATATTCAGAGTTGTTTTGTAAGAAATCACTTATGACAACTGATTTGACAACACATGGAGCAATAGTGATAAATCCAAGGTAAACTTGTACAGCAGGATTGTCTTGTTTTCACAATTACATGTCAGCTACAAGCATTCAGGCTGTGATGTATGGTGCTGCATTTAGGTATAACAGCGTACTAGTTGTACACTGCAAATAATAACCCATAATCGGATACTAGTTGCTGACTTCACAGATATTTCAACACACTAACAATGTAATGTGTACACCTGAATTCTACATAGCCATATATACATTACCTAGTATCTCTGTCATGCTTGAATGTCATGCATGTGTGTTCAACTGTCACTGCAGTCAAGTATAAAAATGTACCAGTATTAACAGGTCATATTCTGGTCACCAGTAGCTCAGTTTGCTAAATGCTGTGTATGAAGTACATTTTTGCCACACATAGACCAGGGTTCGAATCCAGTGCTATGTAGATACATATATTACAGTATCAGTCACATAACGTTTACGGTTTACTATCACATATTCGATTGTCATTTAGATTACTGAATATGTGCAAAAATCATTTTCTCAAACTGAGAGTTCGATCACCACAATGTCAAAGCTGACATGAGCGAACAGCCGCTATTATCAGCTTCAACATTGCGGTGCAAATCACACTATAGTGGGGATCGGAAAATGTACCCTTACCCTCACTGTAGTGCAATCTCGGAGTTAGTATATATAAGTAGGGGTGTGTGGGGAGTGCAGGGGTGCTTGCCCCCCCTGCAAATATTATTGTTAGTTGTGGGCAGATATGAGCATTTCAGCAAAGTTGATATTCGACATTGCTGAAATGCTCCGTTCGATACTTTGGTTGCTCTGTGTTTTGATTTCCGACAATATTTGTCGGAAATCATTGCGTTCATCTAAATTACGTTCACAAATATGATAGTAAACCAATGTTTACAGATATTCTCTCCACAGGAGCTACAGGTAAATGGGTGAGGTAGCCCATATTTTAAGTACATTATTGTGTGTTTGAATGTCACAGACTGTTATAATCATTACCAGGAATGTGAAAATACAGCATGAAAGACAGGAAATAAGTGTAATAATAATAATAAAATAAAATAAATAAAATGTGTAACCTCAGGTATGGCTGCATGCCTGGAGTGTGTCTTAAAAGTAGCAGCAGTCAATTAATACATTTGATGCAGATGTCCACTGCTGCCACTGCTATTGGTTTCTATCCCCATGCCTGCCAAGCAAGGAAGGATAGTTGTTAACTGTCTGTACTGTACACATACATGTCTCGAGTGTCACGCTGTCACGAAATGTAATTACCATTATGTAATCCCTCTGCCACAGATGTATCCTCGACATGATTATGTAAATAACAAAGTAACACTATATCAGTCCACAGTGCACCTTGGTAGTAATATAGGTACACCTGATGTGCAAATATTCTGTGTGATTGTGAACCCACAGTTGTTAGTGCTTGGCCCATACTATCCCATGCGGATAACTTGAGAGGTATGTACATGCTACAGCAGCTATAGGCCACTTTTACACATAAAGGAAGGACAGACCTCTAGAGTAGATAGAAGTACTGTTGTCAACTATATGGCCAAGAATGGTATTAATGGACTATATTTCTCTCTCTACCCACCCCTTATCTTCAAATATTTATTATTGTAATTCACTGCTTATGGTTTACTATTAACATATGTTGTTACATCAACTTTATTTTGGGGCATGTGTTTTATTATTGTTATGTATTAAACTGGTTGCATATTAACATATCTTACTGAATCACCTATTCTGTAGGCTTTATGCTATAATGTTACTGGCATGCTGTTAATATACTGACTCTTCTTTTATTTATTGTTGCATTTCACATAATGTGCATTGAAATATAATGGTGTTATTTCCAATGTTCTGGCATGCTGTTATTACTAACAACGATATTGTTCATAACTAGCCTAAAGATATTGCTTCACCTCCATGATCATAGGATGTCAGGGTAGGCTGGTTCCTGCTGATCCGCCTACCCTACCTCAGCCAGCTGTGGCACTGGGTAACAGCACATCTGGGACCCAAGCTGGTGGTGCACCCTCTGCTGGCCCTGCACCACCTTTGGGTGGAAAGGCCTCAGGAAATGGGACCCATTTTCCCCACCAGGAGTGGTGATGGAGGGTCAGTAGTCATCCAGGATTGACTACCGGCCATGGTGCACAGACTTTTCATAGGAGTTTTGAACAATGCCTTCACCAGCTTGAGAGCAGACTCAAAAACACGGTGGGGCTTGCTGGTCCTAGCACCCAGCCTCCAGCATAGCCATCTCTGGGGCAGTGAAGGAGCAGTGTGGACTTAACATTGGGTAGAGACCTCAGTCACACTGCTGCCATCTGGAGGCACATGCTCCAGGGATTCCACAACACGCTCCCATCCAAGGTGTTTACCCCCCTCATGTGTCACACACACTGCCCCTGTATGCTATCTTGTCTGTCTTGTATGTCTGCAATTGCATCTTCTCCTACCCAACTTACCTCTCCACATATACCTATATCCCTTCCCCAACATTCCAAAAAAAAAAAAGGGGCCTCTGTCCCACAAAAAAAAAAAATCACCCCCATACATAGCTCTACATTTCACACACATGTCCACCGGACACAGCAAATTCAGGCCAATTGGTCTGACAACACATTTATGTTTTTCTCACCCCTCTCTCTGGGGGTTGAGAGTCCAAAATCACCCTCCAAATCTGTCAAAATGTGCAGCTGTTGCTGTGCAAGAAATGGTAAGCCATGGTCCTTCCCTGCACCATCCTGCACATCTCCACCTGCCTTTCACTATGTTTTTCCTCCTCCTTGCCCCCATTTCACCACTGTCCTATCACCTCCTTTTTCTTTTTTTTTAAATTTTTTTTTAGTGCAGGCTTGTGCAGAGCTAAACCCAGTGCCGCACTACACCACTCAAACCTGCTTAATGAGCATATTTGTTTCTCACAGTGTTAGGCACATGTATAAAATAATCTTCACTGCCATGACTCAGACATAGGTCCCTTTCAACTACAGCACACTTGGCCACACAGATCTGAATTAAAGCAGGTGTTTTCAGGAAAACATACTGATTGCCACTGACAGACTGCAATTGAAACTAATGGGAGAAATGGGACTGTACCTTGGACTCTGATGAAAAAATACATCAGTAGACAGCCAAATAAATAATAATGGCAGTATGTTAGGCCTGGGATAACAGGTAAATGTTCACTTTTATCTGTAGCATCTTTAAACACACCTGCTAAGGCATCAGCGCTACAGTACACATGTTCAACTGGAACCCTGCTGCAGAACAACAGCCTGTGAAAGCTATGCACATACCAATGGATGCAGACAACATGTGTCACAGCTGTATGTATACACATATATCTGGCAAATACAGCTGCTGCAGCACTAACTCAGCAGCTCAGTCTGTTAAATGCCTTGCATGCAGAGCATTTTGCCACACTCCGTCGTGGATTAGAATCCAGTGTGTTACACTTCAATTACATTGTTGTGACCACAGAAAGTAATGCCTGACTCATGCAATTTTAATCCCCATAAGTTATTGCTACTGAATTATAAGCTACCCAGTTTTGCAAGTCACAGGCCTGCAGGTAGGGACACACTGTACACATTCAGATAGCCTAACTATATTCTGCCTACTACTCTCCTATTAGCACTGTTGCATAACAGATTTGCCTTAAGCACATGCTTTGACTGGACTGTAATGGGTCTGCTGGCTCTCCTGTAATGACAGGGCTGCCACAGCTGCCACAGTTACACATACAGCTTGCAGGCTTCCAAAGTGTTCACACTTTCCCCCAGTGTGTCCTAGGCTGCAGCAGCAGCTGCAGCCTGGACAGTACATAACTGTATGTTGAGGTAGCTTCTACAGACCAACCAGACCTCCCAACCCCCTATAACAAGGGATTCAGACACAAATATACATAAATGGGGGAAACAAAGACCCAGAGATAGGTACATGTTTCACAGTTTTCCCCTACAAACATAAGTGGGTAGACGAGCAGCTACTGCATTACCATGCATACTCCGATGGTTATAAAGTGTGACACTCATGTGTCTCTCTCCCCTTTCTGACCTCAACCCATAATGTTTGCCAGTGACCTGTCAGATGACCATGCTGTTATGGGACACTGAGCAAACATATGAGGCAAATCTCTGGACATACTTCATACAGTTCTACAGTGGACAGTATTTGTACTTACCATCTGCGATGATGTAGTTTCCACACCTCGGTAATATCCATCTCAAAAACTAAGAAAGAGGATAAGGCCTACATAAAGGCCTTATATAATGCACTGTGGTACAATGCCATTGGCTAATAATAGTACAATTCAGCTGTGTTGATGCAATTAGCAAGTATGAGCCATAGACTGGTGCACAGGCAATTACCTGTTAATGAGCATTACCTACAAAAGGCAGGCAACTGCTTATGGGGAACAGGGCTGTATGCGGTTTTACTTGTATAGACAGTCTATCTGCCAAGCATTTGCAGAGGAACCCTTCAATAAAAGGAATACATTACCAGGTATGTATAACATTTCCCTAATAAAAAAGTGATGCAGCTGGGTGGATGGAGGTATGGGGTATAGGGATTAAAACAGTAAGCTTGTATTAGAGCTATGATACCGACATGTCAGTGACACACTACTGTCCATCACCTACAGGCATGCCTCTCAATTGTCCCTACTTTGACTCACATCTCTGCTCTGTCCCTGTCCATCTCTCCTACAACAGTCGGCTGTCGTAGTAAAGATAGTGGATTACATCTAAGAGATAGTGACACTATGTAAGGGTGTACACTCCCGTAACATCAACCTATGCAATATAATTCACCTCATCTCAGTCTGTCAATGTCACACATAAATAGTACTAACATTGTAAAAGTGTCCCTTATGTACTCTGGCTAAGTCCCTCTTTCATGAGCATTCATCCCTGTCTGGTTGGGAGGTATGACTTACATACCTCTCAACCTCCTACAGTAAGAAATCAGGAAAAATACATTTAATGGGGGGACAACCCAAACCCAGTGACAGACTATACATATTGGCCATACAAAGGTAAGAATGTGATTAGAGTAACAGATATTACTGTAGCATGTTTGAGGGGTCTGATGGGTGACAGTTAAATTCTTTGTCAATTTTCTGACAGCAACCATCAATCAGTGGAGAAACATTTGCCAGATATGCATACATTTGTGCAAGATGGACCACAGCTATAAGGCAAAAATGGTGACATTCTGCAAACATCTCCATAGTTGAAATGTATGATGTCAACAGGGAACATATACAACAGCAGGTTTGCATTGCTGTCTGTCATTGTGGCACACTGGTGTAGTTGGACTGTCCCCATATAGTTATTGGAATAACATACTGCTATTTCTCCAACAGTGGCCATGTCACATATTAGTGGGGATTTACCTGTAAGGAGCACACCACAGTGCACTGCATTGATGGCTGTAGAGACATACAGCAGAATCTGTCATGGCACACAGGGACATTACCCAGTACTGCTACTATATTGGTGTTAGCCATACATGTAGTGTGTTGCCAAACTGTGAGGTATGACATGTGAGGGAGCAGTGGATAGTGCAGGCCATTATGGGTGTGTAGGGTGTGTACATAGTGGACATACGTGTATCTGGTCCTGTAATGTGTTTTCCACTTGTTGTCTTGCAGGAACGATGTATTGATGGAGATGTCCTCCATTTTCATCCACTGCAAATGATGCTATACTGGATGCCCTCAGACTCAGCCATCACATTCTGCTGTCAAATGGTCACCACAATCATAAACAGTGGGCAGAATTGTGGGCTGACTTTGTGAGAGCTGTTAAGGATATTGGCCAACAGGATATGACCTATGAGTAGGTTCAACACTGGGCCACAAACATGGTCAATGCCACATGCCAAACAGCAGCTGCTTTTGCCAGAGATTGTGCTGCCACCGGTGGGGAGCTTGCAACAGAACAACTACTCTGAGCCACAGAGGAATCCCTGGCAAACCTAGGATCAATACACAGCTCCCTGCCAACCATCACACTGTACATCCTGGAGGTGGGTGCCACAGAGTCCACATCAGAGGAGCGTCCAGGTAAGCCTACTTTGTTCACCAGTATACATGCATTTACAGTCACTGTGGCAGGGTCTACAGACCAGTTCAGGGGTGTCAGGTCTATCTGCTTTGGAGAGGGGGGTTGGCTTTTCAACACAGTTGTGAACACAAATTCAGAATGTCAGCAATATAGCCAGTATCATATTAGCTATTGTACATGTGGATATACACACATATTACCTTGTAACACTGCAACATTTTGTGTTTCTGACAATACCTCTCCCTCACCATTTCACAGGTACATCAGGTGTGGCCAGAATTCATGGTCTTGTACCTGTTAAGAGTCATACTGTTGTTTTGGCTGATCAGATATACCCTATGTATGTTAAGGGCTGCCATTTTGCCTTTTGCATAAGTATTTGCTTAGCTAGAGTAGAGTAATTGTATGTTCCATTTCAGAGCAGTTAACTACAGTGCATACCCATTAACATGTTTGCACTTATAGTTATGAGCAACTAGGCAGTAAGGCAATTATTCCAAGATGCCCATTCAAATACAATAGGGAGAAAGTACATACCTGAGGCGGTGGTACTACAACTGGCATATCATTGTCAAGATAGATGTACTGGGTTTTATGTGTAGTTCTGTCACATACACTGTCATATTGCATACCTCACAGGTGTATTGAACTGGCAATGTTACCCGGATGAATGTGATATGCATGTTATACAGGGCCTGGAATGTCTGTATGTTGTGGGTGTGTGTATTGTGCTTGGGATCAGAGATGAAAAGATGTGGGACATGTAATGCAGATGTGGATCTTCATCTGTATGAGTCTGTGTGGATTAGCATACATAATAATGCAGGTGGTAATGTGCTGGTTAGGTTTTGATTCTCACAGGTGAACAGGAGGGTTGGAGTCTGTCCTCCTCACAACCTGGTGTCAGTGTCTCATGAGACTCTGATGATGATGGTAGCCATAGTGAGGCACAGATGGGGTTGGTGGCTGAATTTGTCCCGCAGGTTGACATCCCTCTTCTGACACCATTATCCCCACACACAGTCAGTATTCCCATGCATACCCAGCCACCAGAAGCCACAGTTATAGGACAGTCAGAGGGTGGTAATATAGTGCAAAACAGTGTGAGAACTATGGAGTCAGTGTGTGTGTAGACACTAGCCATATGCAGACAGCTGGTGAGGTTTCACACATGCAGATTGACAGGGGTGCTCAAAGGAGGACTGCTAACCATCCACTTCCTGTTGCAGGTGTCACATCGCGGGTCAATTTCTGCATGTTTCAGGCTGTCAAGGAGGCACAGGCACAAGCTGAATGGAACACCAGACAGATGCTTAGGGTTATGGATGCAACACAGTCTGACATCCATGACTGTCACCACTGCATTGGTGATGCCATGGAACATTTTGCTGTTGTAGTGGACAGACGGTGGGCTCAGACAGTGTCTGTCTTTGAGAGCATGTTTTCTATGCTGGAACATGTGGTTGGGGTTGGGCGTCAGACACGTGGATGTAGACCAGCAACACCATCTGCTGCTAGTCCACTTGGCCATGCACACTCACTTTCCCATAGTGGCAGCACCTCCAATGCGACAGAGGGAGGTGTGCTGTCCACACCACAATATGGCAGGCCATGGGCACGTGGTAGTGGGCAGTCCCATGGGAGACACAGGCCCAGCAGACAGCAGTCACTGTCAGGTACTAGTACCATATCTGACCTTGAGCATGGTGCTGCCCGTGCTACTCATGGAGGAGCCAATTCTTGTGTTCATGACTGGAGACAGTGAACTTTCCATTCTACCATGTGCTGTCCACAGCCATCCACCATATGCACGTGAAGAGTTAGCACTGATCTTGACTGTGTTCCGCACACACTCCAACATCACTGTTACATGCATTTTACTTACAGACACACACAGCACCTCTCAATGACCCATGTCACCAGCACCCCTTCCTGAATCACATGCATGCTGTCAACTGTTTGGCATAGCCTAGGCCTCCGGTACCCCCACACCATACCCTGTGCATGTGATGCCTGTGCCACATCCCTGTCATCCATGCCATCGATGTGGGTGTCTGATGCACAGGGTGACTAACTTTACATGTGTTCTTGTAGTGCAGTAGTGTTATGCCAATGCAGTTGTTGTAGGTCATGACAGGTACTGTATGCTGACATGTGTCAGGAGTACACATCAAATGTTGTGTATCTTTGTTGACTTATGGTACACTGGTGGTAGTATTACAGAATAATATGTGTGTCATGTAGCTGTGTTTATTTTTGTTCCAAGAGTCTGAGTGGTGCAACTATAGACACATGGCAGAAATACAGCGGCACAGGACGGGAAGGCAGTACAGCAACGATATGACATCAACAAGGTATGCCAGTATATGTGCATGGCTCCCTAGGTGGATATGTGTAGAACATTGTGTCAGGGGCAATGGGGACAGTCAGCGTAATCATGCTTTCATACCCTGTGGCACACTCTACTACTTTGATACATGTTACCTGGGTAGTCTGCACATGCAACTGTAGATTGTGGTGAACATCAGTTATGCTTATTTAGAGGAGGGCAATTTAGGGCCAGCATCTAGTCACAGGGCCATAAAATGCATAATCAATGAACAGGGGTAGGCCACATGGGCATGTTTCTAGTGCTGTCATGGCACATATTTACACACACACACACACACACACACACACACACACACGCTGAATCCTGTAAGAGTAGAACCCCTACCTATTTAATATTACACACTATAGCTCTCAGTAGTTATTCCATGTGCATGCTCTTTATCTGATAATACACTGTCAGCCAGTACTCTTAAGATGGATGACATCAGCAGTCCTTGTAACAGAGGCCAGTGTTGAGGCCAGCAGCTAGTCAGTGGGAATAAAATGCATAACCATTGTACAGAGATATCCCATAGGGGCTTGTCTGATGCGCTGCATGAGGATCTATTTGCAAATACATACAAAAGTTAAATGCTGTGAGAGTAGAACCCCCACCTATTTAGTATGTGCTTTTAAGGGGCTGACATCAGCAGGCCTTGTAGAGGTGGTAATTTAGAGGCCAGCAGCCAGTCACAGGGCCATAAAATGCATACCATTGCCTGGAGACAGGTCATACAGTAATGTTCACAGTGTTGTGAGGAGATATTTTGATACACACACAGAGGTGGAGGATTTGAGATTACAGCTCCTGCCTACTTAGCATTACACACTACAGCTCATAGTACCAATTGCATGTGCCACAGGTTATGCTTGTTGTACATGTGGCTGCAGGCACAGTACTTGTGGAGTACGTAAAGTGGCCTTGCATTAGACAGCATGCGGGGCCTGCAGAGTGATACTGCTTGGTACTGTTATTGTATCTAGTGTCCTAGGGGTAGGATGCCTGGTAATATCCCTGCTATGTGTGTACACTTACCAATCTGGCCATATGTGGCTGTTTGATAGGCAGATATGTGGCCAGGGACAATATTACCTGTCCAAGGACTGTGTTGCACCCATTGTACATTACACCACCTGCATACCTATGTCTGTCTGTAGGGTGACAGCCCACAGGGTCAGGGGTCTGTGGGTTAGTGGATTATGTACTGTTGTGGCCTTGGTCTGGTGCCATCGGGCAGCTGTTTTAATGTGTATGTGCAGATAACCCCAGCATTCAGGGATACGTGGGAACATTTGTACATCCCTGCCCATATCTATATCAATGGTGTATAACAGGGTTATCTCCTTAAATGCAGTTGTGTGTGTCAGTAATGTAAATGTGTTCTGTAGAAGTATCTGGGGAGTCTATGTATCACTGTACTTTATATAGCTCTATATACATCTTGTTATCACATATATCTGTGCTACATACTGACAGAAACAGTAATCAAGCATGAGGGGGTAGGGAGAGACAGATATGTATATGTAGCTGTATGTATGTACAGACATATTTCCACATAGCAGGTGTTTAGGCAGTGGAGGCAACAGACTTGGGCTAAAGTTATCTAAGTGTAGGACCATGCCCAGTGTGATTGTCAGTACTTACAATGTGACTCCAGGCCAGAGCTACCTGTACTCCAGCCTGGGATTATTGTGTGCTGCAGGCCATTGGCTGCTGCACCTGTTACCACAGTACTGCAGTTGCATGATATTGTCCAAGGCATTCCCCAGCTGATTGCTGACCTTAAAATGTGACTCAGACTTCAGAACTGTAGAGATCTTCACAGACCATCCAGACTCTTGTTGCATATTTTTGGCCTGTTTCACATAACATTGCTGTTTTCTGGCAAATTAGTGGCAAATCAGTCAATACTGAAGTAAAGTAATACTGACAGATATTTGAGTTTCAGACTCCATGCACAGCAGATGAGTCATGTGAATCCAGAACATGTTATTCTATTGACATTCTATGCTTGTAGGAGCAAGTATGTAAAACATGTCCCAAGTTGTGGACCTTGGTCCCACTTTCATTCCTTGTCAACAGATTTCCTGCTTTCAGAGGTTGAGATATAAAATCATCCAATCAACTCAAATAAGTGCAAATACTTTCCAAGCTTAAAAAGATAGACAATTTAAAAACATGGACAATTTAAAAACAGTTTGGAGGCAGCTTAGTTACAGTTCAATAACATATTCTCCCATCCTATCTAAAAAAACATATGCAATCACAATAAAATATAATATATTATAAAATATTTCTAAGAATATATTTCTAAAAAATATATCGAAAAATATATATATATATAAAAATACATACATATATATATATATATATATATATATAACTAAAGAGGGAGTCTAACAAAATTGCTTTATGTTACTTTCTTCCTAAGTTTCCTACTTTTTACGACTGGTTTCAGTGATATATAATCATTTAGCCCCGGTGGTTTATGTGCGGCTAACATCAAAATCCATCTGAGCTCTTTTTGTTCCATTTTATTACATAAATCCCCACCTCTCATGCTTTCGGTTAAGGTATCTGTAATGGGAAAACTAAAATAATGATTCTCCCATTTTGAATCATATGTTTAGCTATTGCACTGTGTTCCTGTCCTCTCCTGAAGCAATAAAGATGGTCACAAATCAAGCATCTGTTGATCTTCCCAACATAAAATGCTTCACAGCACACACACTGGGCCAAATATATCACATCCTTACTTTCACAATTCCCGGTCACCCTAAACTTATATAATCTCCGTGTTATAGGATGGACAAACAATTTGTTTTTCTCAATGTATTGACAAAATGCGAAACTGTTGCATCAAATCATTCCATAATTAACCAAAGGGTTATGGTCCATACTTTCTTTGTAACAAAACATTTGTATGAGTAACAATGTTTTTGGTAAGAACATATTGTTTTTTTCGATGGTTTGTAGATGATTTGTTTCTTTTATTGGGGGGCACTGAAGAAAGGTTATATGAATTTGTTGAATACTTAAATAATAGCACAGAATATTTAAATTTTACAGTGAATAGTTCAAGGGTCAGTGCTGACTTCTTAGATGTTAAAGTAATAATGGAAATTACAACAGGGAAGATATATACTAGATTACATAGAAAGGATTGCTATCGTAATAGCTATGTCCATCACACGAGCATGCATCCCCCCAACATTTTTAAAAATGTTGTTAAAAACCAGGTCATACAAATGTCAAGATTACATGCAAGAGATCAGGACTTTGAGACTAGTTTGATGACTCTGAGAGATGAGTTTGTAGCTAGAGACAACCATGAGAAAGAGATAGATGAGGCTTGTTTTATAGCCAAGACTAAGAGAGAGATAATACAGGGAAACCCTACTTCTCCAGTCTGATTAGAGGTGGTTTGACCTCTGAGGGAAGGGTGGATGATAAACAAACCCTAAATTACAGTATGACACACTCGGCGGACACAAATTTGGTTAAGGATATACTATATAGGAATTGGCATATTTTAGGGACTGATGACCAAGTCAGGAAAATAGTGGGTGTTAGGCCTAAGTTTACATATAAGAACAAGAGGTCACTCAGACAAATGCTTTGTTACAAAGAAAGGATGAACCATATCCCTTTAGTTAATTATGGAATGATGAGATGCAATAGTTGTGCATTTTGTCAATACATTGAGACAAATAAATTGTTTGTCCATCCCATAACATGGAGATTATATAAGTTTAGGGTGACTGGGAATTGTCAAAGTAAGGATGTGATATATTCGGCCCACTGTGTGTGCTGTGAGGCATTTTATGTTGGGAAGACCAACAGACGCTTGAGAGAGCGGATTCATGATCATATTTATTGCCTTAGGAGAGGACAGGAACACAGTGCAATAGCTAAACATATGATTCAAAACGGGGAGAATAATTATTTTAGTTTTTCCATTATAGATACCTTAACCGAAAGCATGAGAGGTGGGGATTTTTGTAATGAAATGGAACAAAAAGAGCTCAGATGGATTTTGATGTTAGCCGCACATAAACTACCGGGGCTAAATAATTATATATCACTGAAACCAGTCTTAAAAAGTAGGAAACTTAGGAAGAAAGTATCATGAAGCAATTTTGTTAGACTCCCTCTTTAGTTTATATATATATATATATATATATATATATATATATATATATATATATATTTTTTTTTTTTTTAGATATATTTTTTAGAAATATATTCTTAGAAATATTTTATAATATATTGTATTTTATTGTGATTACATATGTTTTTTAGATAAGATGGGAGAATATGTTATTGAACTGTAACTAAGCTGTCTCTAAACTGTTTTTAAATTGTTCATGTTTTTAAATTGTCTATCTCTTTAAGCTTGGAAAGCATTTGCATTGTTGATTTGATTGGATGATTGTATATGACATGTATTTTAAAATGGGTGTGAGTTTTTAAGAATTTATTCTGGTCTGAGGAAGCAACCAGGACAACCCCTTTAATAAAGTTTCTGTGGAATTTCATTTGGATTTCAACTTGGATTTGAGCTCCTTCGTGGTGGTTTAGTGTTATTTTTGTTTTTGATTGGACTTTTGTGTAATTGTTCCATCACTCAGGAACTGGGCTTTTTCTTTCTTTACTTTTGCTAATTTTTATGTCTTAGCCATGTTAACCATGGCAGAAGGAATGCATATTGGTATAGATTTATCTGTTAAAAAGACTGATGGAGCTGTTAACTATCAACTCTTTTCTCAATTACTTAAGTTGGATTCAAATCCACTATTAACTGGTGACTTTACATCTCTGCTTGAGTATGAAAGAGATGGCTGCCAGGAACAAACTGATGTAAGGCAACAACTGCGAGTGTTAGAGAATTACATTTATAGACTGAAAAGGCTACAATTTCAAAGACTTCATATGGAGGCTGGTGTCAAACTCAAAGTTGTTCCCAGGGACTTGCGGGTAAAGAATATGCCCTCGTATGGTACGTTATATCCAGAATTGTTAGTGAAGTGGCAGCAGCTAAATATTGATACCAGCATTCAGTATATGAAATTAATTAGTTTTTTTTCTACCTATAGAAAATGAACTAAGTGAGAAAATAAGACAAGCACAAGAATCGTCATATAAAAACCCACAGGACAGTTTTGTTCATACTTGGTTGTCTGAATTGATAGATTAGATCAGTTCTTATGAACAGGGGCTGCTTCAAATGAAGCAGAAAAAGTTAAGAAGAGATTTGGCAGATTTTCAGAAAGGGAACGTCTTCTTGTGGCCCAAAGAACTGAGAGCAGACTCTGCCCATTCTGAAAAGAATAATAACATTGTAAATGGCAATGTACAATTGCCTATAACATCTTTGCAAAACCCTGAAAGCACGGCAGTGGCAATATCTCATTCCACCACTGTTAATCAGGTACAGCAGCGAGTAAACGCTCTCAGTAATACAACAGCTGTTTCTGAATTCGAACAAGTGGTAAGATGGAAGGCCACCACAACCAATAAGGAAGCTACAACAAAGGGAATAGAGCCCTCCACCAGCCATGAATGTTTGTTTCTGGTTTCACCCCTTCCTTTTCACATACAGTCGAAGAGTAGTTTGGAAGTGGAACCAGAAGGAAGAAAGTTCAAGAGGAAACAATTGTTTGGAGAGGGACAGGTACAGACAGTGAAGAAAATGTGGCAAACGACTTAGTTTGCAACATTTCTATGGGAGAATTGGATGAACAGGAGGTTAAAGTGTTGAGTAAGGGCCTGAGTTTTATACCCTCTGCACAACAGATTTACCAGATATGTTAACCGAATTGAGACTTTTTGCATGTAATGTTACTTTGAAAATGATATACAATGTAAGTACTGAAAATTATGCTGATGTAAATCTATCAGAAAACCGAGTGTATTCACACCAACTCTACCACCTAGTATAGACATTTTTGTTAAAGCATGTGATAATGATTTGTATGAAGTTTTTACGTCTAACTATAGGGGTAAGAGATTCTATAATATTACACTAAATGAAAAACAGGCATTGAATAGGCTTCGTAATGATGGAGAAATAATTATTAAACCAGCAGATAAGGGGCATTTAATAGTTGTGATGGACAAGTCCTTTTATTTAGAATCTATGAATAATTTATTAGACTGTGAAAATACATATACGGTGATTGATGAAACAGAAGTGCATTCATTGATTGAGAGCTACAACTGTCAAATTGAAAACTGTTTTTTTGGAGAATGTTATATCTGATAATCTACATAAATATCTTATTGCTGATACGCCAACTGTTCTCAGTTTTAATGGACTTCCCAAGGTCCATAAAAACAGATTGAAACCACCCTTCAGACCTATAGTCTCAGGGGCTGGGTGGATCATTGAGCCAGCATTTATTTTTATGGAAAAAACAACTGAGAACCTTGATATCTAAATATTGTTTAATACAGAGAGACTCAGAACATTTTTTGAAATATTTTTATGCTTTTTTAAGCAATTACAAGGCAGCTGGGGAAGAACTTTTGGTTACACTAGATGTGGTATCCCTTTTTACTAGCATTCCCAGTGAAATAGGAATATGTTATTTAAGGGAATTCTTGAAACAGGATGCTACATTAAGTGTGGAAAGGATTGATTTAATATTTCTTTTACTTGAATTGATTTTGGAATTCAATGCTATAACATTTGAGACAAAGTATTTTTTACAAACATCAGGAGTAGCCATGGGGTCTCCCACAGCTAACAGCTATGCCAATTTAGTAATAGCCCAGTGGGAACAGAGTTTTATGATGAATAACAATGTATTTAGTAGGAACATATTGTTTTTTTTTATGGTTTGTAGATGATTTGTTTCTTTTATGGGGTGGCACTGAAGAAGGTTATATGCATTTGTTGAATATTTAAATAATAGCACAGAATTCTTAAATTTTACTGTGAATAGTTCAAGGGTCAGTGTTGACTTCTTGGATGTTAAAGTAATAATGGAAATTACAACAGGGAAGATATATACTAGATTACATAGAAATAATTGCTATCATAATAGCTATGTTCATCACACTAGCATGCATCCACCCCACATTTTTAAAAATGTTGTTAAAAGCCAGGCCATACAAATGTCAAGATTACATGCAAGAGATCAGGACTTTGAGACTAGTTTGATGACTCTGAGAGATGAGTTTGTAGCTAGAGACTACCATGAAAAAGAAATAGATGAGGCTTGTTTTATAGCCAAGACTAAGAGAGATAATACAGGGAAACCCTACTTCTCCAGTCTGATTAGAGGTGGTTTGACCTCTGAGAGAAGGGCGGATGATATACAAACCCTAAATTACAGTGTGACACACTCGGTAGACACAAATTTGGTTAAGGATATACTATATAGGAAATGGCATATTTTAGGGACTGATGACCAAGTCAGGAAAATAGTGGGTGATAGAGCTAAGTTTACATATAAGAATAAGAGGTCACTCAGACAAATGTTTGTTACAAAGAAAGGATGGACCATATCCCTTTGGTTAATTATGGAACAATGAGATGCAATAGTTGCGCATTTTGTCAATACATTGAGACAAACAAATTGTTTGTCCATCCTATAACATGGAGGTTATATAAGTTTAGGGTGACCGGGAATTGTCAAAGTAAGGATGTGATATATTTGACCCACTGTGTGTGCTGTGAGGCATTTTATGTTGGGAAGACCAACAGATGCTTGAGATAGCGGATTCATGACCATCTTTATTGCTTCAGGAGAGGACAGGAACATATTGAAATAGCTAAATGTATGATTCAAAATGGGGAGAATCATTATTTTAGTTTTTCCATTATAGATACCTTAATGGAAAGCATGAGAGGTGAGGATTTATGTAATAAAATGGAACAAAAAGAGCTCAGATGGATTTTGATGTTAGCCGCACATAAACCACCGAGGCTAAATGATTATATATCACTGAAACCAGTCTTAAAAAGTAGGAAACTTAGGAAGAAAGTAACATAAAGCAATTTTGTTAGACTCCCTCTTTAGTTATATATATATATATATATATATGTGTATGTGTGTGTATTTTTAGATATATTTTTAGAAATATATTTTTAGAAATATTTTATAATATATTATATTTTATTGTGATTACATATGTTTTTAGATAGGATGGGAGAATATGTTACTGAACTGTAACTAAGCTGCCTCTAAACTGTTTTTAAATTGTCTATCTCTTTAAGCTTGGAAAGCATTTGCACTTTTTTGATTTGATTTGATGATTTTATATGACATGTATTTTAAAATGGGTGTGAGTTTTTAAGAATTTATTCTGGTCTGAGGAAGTAACCAGGACAACCCTTGTAATAAAGTTTATGTGGAATTTCATTTGGATTTCTACTTGGATTTGAGCTCCTTCATGGTGGTTTAGTGTTTGGAACATAGTTTTGTTTTTGACTGGACTATTGTGCATTTGTTCCATCACTCAGTAACAGTGTTTTTTTCTTTCTTTAATTTTACTTATCCCTAAGTAGTTTAGTGTATTAACTTGCTCTCAAATGATTCTTTGGTTATCTAGGTGATATTTCCCTTTGTCATTAAGAATAATATATTTAGATTTTTGCTTGTTAAAGTGGAGGCCTGAGATTTTTTGAAACTTATTTATTATTGTGTCTAGTTCTAGGAATTCTTTGTTTGACTTAGGTAAGTTAAGCAGAATATCATCTGCAAATAGCGCTATTTTACAGTTGTATTGATTGTAAATATTAATGCCTCTGATTTCTTGATTATTTGTTATTGATGACACTAATATTTTTTATTAGAAGGGCAAAAAATATTGGGGATAAAGGGCAACCTTCTTTCATGCCTTTGATTATGAGGATGCACTTATGTAATAAGGAAATTGGTCTATACAATTTATATAACTGTGGATCTTTGTGGATTTAAGAATGAGGTAATCAAGGAGTATGTCCAAGAGGGATGGTACTTCAACCAGGGCATTATGAAGTAAAGATATAATTAAATCTGGAAAATGCTTATAAATCTCTGCTAAAATGCCATCTATTCTGGGAACCTTGTTAGGTTTAAGGTTTATTTTTAATTTCATTTAGAGTTATTCATTTCTCAAGAATTGTACTAAGATTTTCTGGGATGGCCTTCAAATTTAAAGTGATTAATTCTGAGGCTGTAATATTTTTGTTTATATTATCAGAGTTATAACGTTTTTGAAATTATATCTAAAGGCTTCTAATATATCTCCAGTATCAGAAACTGTCTTGTTAGTACCTTCACATAATAATTTAAGATATCATTTGCCTTGGAATGTAATTTTGTTATGAATACTAAACTGTGCATGTGTTTTTGAGTAAGATCATAAGAGTTTAATTTCATTTTTTCTAATGCTAAGTTGTTTTATCTAGATATTTCTTGTTTAATGCATATTTTTTTATTTGAGTTTGATTGTGATGATCTAGATCTCAGGGAGGTTAATTGAGATTGTGGGATCTGTAGCTCTGATTCCCATTTCTTAATTTTTTCTTATACCAGACTATAATTTTATGATATATATATATATATATATATATATATATATATATATATATATATATATATATATATATATATATATATGCTTTTAGAGCATCCCAAACCATAATAATATTTGTTTCAGGGTTATTATCTGTCTATACGAAGTTTAATTCTGATAATAACCATGGCTTGAAGTCTTTTACTTTGGTGATATAGGCAGGAATTTTAGTAACAGTGTTTAGTTTTATGAAGCCTAATTGTATCTCTAACATAAGCCTATCATGGTCTGATAAGACAAGGAAGAATAGTAGATGATGTAAGTTTTAATTTTAAATTGTTGGAGATAAGGACTTTATCTATTCTGGTTTGTGTTTTAAATCTATGATCAGTGTCTGTGTAACAGTGTGATTTGTTATTTTAGAGTTATATGCATCATACAGATTATGAGAACTTATGCATTTCTTAAGAATTTTAGCAGTGGATGTTAGTCTAAGTGTGTGACTACTTGTTGTATCAGAATTATATAGTAACCAGTTAAAATCACCCCCTAGAATAAGATTCCCTTTTGATATATTATTATTATTATTATTTTTAAATATTCGTGTACATATATTGCACCTATATAACATCATCAAATTGGGAAAATATCGAACTGCTGAAATGTTGAATATGCCATTCATTGAAACCGTTCTTGTGGGGGGCTGTTTATAAGAACTCTGAGATCGCACTACAGTGAGGAAAGGGCAAATTTTCTGATCCTTACTGTACCGCGATCTCGCAAAAAAACATTTCGATGGATGACATATTCGACATTTCAGCCGTTCAATATTTTCAGTTTTCGATAATGTGATATAGACCCCATATATTAGAAAGTATTGTGAACAACAGTAATAAACAAAGGAGATCAGACATTTATATGTAGTTAGGGTCCATGTCAGTCCAACTGTAAGTCTCTCATTTTGTATTTAAAAACATGTCATTTAACCAACAGCTTGTGTAAAATCTTTGGGTCAGTGTAATATGCACATAAAAATGCATAAATGATAGTTGTTCATCAACACTTTAATCTTCTGTTCATCTATATTGTTCTAATCAAATAAAAGCTGAATGTAAGAGTAAGGTCTCAAAGATTTCTCTTAGTTTAACATTATGGGGCTTCACAGTTACTTCAGTGAAATACATTACAGTACATTTTGTTAAGATGGATAGGTAATGTTGGACTGCATTTATTTTTATAGGATTAAAAGTCTGAATACATTGTTATCTATATTATTTGTTGCAAGAACTGGTGAATAACCAAATCAATAAAGGGAAAGTGTGATGACTGCATTAAAATGTGCTTAATGCAGACTGCTCACCAACATTGCAAAAATAAAACTTCATATAGGCTATTCTTATAATGCTAATAGCACAGCATCATACAGCTACTAAGCAATGTTAAGTATGAGTCAGTAATGATTATTACATTTCCTATATTATTAAAACAAACTTCTTTAAATTACACTCTATTTCATTTTCTATGTAGATGCAAATAACTTATTATGTGTTATATTACAACCATTCATCTTGCATCTATTTATTATTTATTTTACTTCTGCAAGGTCTTCTTAATTTGCTCTTGCTTTCTAAACAATCTCAGTTGAAGTGTAGCCCTTTTAAATATTTTACATATAATAGCTAAATTTCAACAGACTTTGTAATAAAGATGCAAGTCATATGTTCATTAAGGAAAATAACCTTATCATAAATTGGGTTGTATTGATGTAACAATGCTTGCATTTTTTAAGTTTAGCACAAGAGACTGTAAATATCAACTCATGTACTTTTAATCTATGTAAAATCTGGATGTTTTCACCCATTATTTACCGGATAAAAGATAGATGATTCTTAATAGTTTTTCTTGCTCAAGATTCTTACATTTATAAAAGCTTCCATATAGCCAAAATCTGCCGACTGGACTGGACCTGAGATCACCACCTTAGTGCAACTATCTATAGTATCATAATCACATTTGACTGTATGCTTATTCACCCTAAAAGCTGTCAGCAAAGGTTTTGAGAAGTACTATTTGAGAGTGGCATCCAGGACCATCTCGCACATTCCTGTTCACATTAGCAATGAAGCATGTGATTTTCTTTTTGTATGTAACTGCCTTAATGGTTACACTTAGCAGAGCATAGAACTTTCTTGCCAAAAAATGTTATTTGATGACACCCGTATAAACCCTCTAGCCTTATGTAGTGATATGAAAAAGCTGTTAATCGGGTTCTGCTGTACAAATACTCTGTACTTGTCTTCAGTCTAATAGGACTTCCTTGGCACTGAAGCTTGAGAGTAAAGATAACAAGATATTCTCAAAAGTTTGCACAGTTTGCTGTCTTCAAGTATTACATAATCAGGAAACACTACTAAAGACTTTAAATTATGTGTATATTTATGTTTCTACATCTGGGCTGATTTCGGATTATACTTGTTTCTGTCAGCTTTAATTTAAATTAGTAATAATATTAAACTGTTATTTTCCAATTTCTAAACATTAACTTGAAATTAGTAACGTTTTTATATAAATAAAAGAATCAAACTTACTTAAATATAGCAGTCTGAGTGTTTTCAAAATTAATTATGAAGTTTGAAGCTAAGGGTGCATCTCTAATACCGTTCCCTACATTTCCTGTAGGGTGCAACATAGCAGATGGACTAACAGCTTCCAGAAACCTTAGAAAAGACAAAGCAGTTTAAAAATGACTTGAGGGTCATCTTGAGGTAAAAAAAGGCTTCACCTTGAATTTAAACAACATTCTTTGAGTAAATAAGCAGCTTAGTGAGGTAAAAAAGGAAAAATAAAGCTAAAAAATGGTGCCATGTTTACTCACAGCTGTTTTCCAGTTTTACACATTCTAATAGATACTCTAACATTAATAAAACATTAAATTGAGCAGTTAAGGTTAAATAAAAAAAATATAATGCAATTAAGTTATTGTGACACTTTATATTATGTGGTTGGTTAAACAAGGTGCATTAGTATTTTAATAAAGATGTATAAATGTATGCAGCATGGAGCCCTCCCCCAACTCACTTAAAGAAGCAGCTGCACACATTAGATTTACTAACAGTGCCTTATCTAGAAATCAACTCATTTTTTTTTCTGTTTGGTTATAAATTATTTCATTATGCAATGAGATTAAACTTTTTTTTTAAACAATTCCTTAATATTATTTCTGTAAGTTAACTATTTGCTTTGCATGCCAAATGATATTTAAAAATCATTAATTACCATAAAGGTGCAGTAAGCATGAATTAAGAAATATTAATCACTCACAAACATAAAAAGAAACAAGATTTGATTATTTATTTACCAGCTGATTCTTTGAGAGATGAGGGGCGGCCACGATGGTGCAGCGATTAGCATTGCCACCTCACAGCAAGAGGTTCTCCGGTTCGATTTTTGGCTGGGATGCCTTCTGTGCGTAGTCTGCATGTCCTCCCTGTGGTCGCGTGGGTTTCCTCCAGGTGTTCTGGTTTCCTCCCACATCCCAAAGACATGCAGTAGGTGAATTGAACACTCTAAATTGGCCCTAGGTGTGAGTGTGTGTGTGTGTGTGTGTGTGTGTGTGTGTGTGTGTGTGTGTGTGTGTGTGTGTGTGTGTGTGTGTGTGTGTGTGCCTCCTGTGGAAGGTTGGGCGCCGAGCTGGCAACTCGTCACTGTAAAACTCCACTGCCAATCATGAGCAGACAGATGATCCGCTGTGGTGACCCCTAACCAGAAAAGCCGAAAGAAGAAGAAGAAGAAGAAGATTCTTTAAGAGATTAATTTGCTGTGGCAGCTGAAGTCTCAGTTTTTGTTTCTTCTATTTGAGTTCATTCCTTGTATTTTTCTCAGATGTTCTCTTTAGAGAAAACAGGGAAAAGTCCTTATCCTCTGGGATGGTTGTTAGATTACTATTTGTTATAAAGGAGATAGCTTCATCCAGGTTATTAAAGGTTCTTGTAAAAGAAGACAGGTGCATTTTTATTTTGCGGGATATAATATTTGGGATTGTAATGTTGTTTAGTTTCAGATGTTTAATCACTGGCCAACATTTCTTTCTCATTTTTAGAATTCTTGCAGAGTAGTCATTGTGAAATCTGATAGGGTGTTGGTAAAATTTTAATGGGGATTTGCTCCAAGCTGTTTTAACACTAGTTTCTTATCAAGGTAAGAAAGGAATTTTACAACAATAGAGCTCAGTGTAGCTCTGGGTGATGTGGGAACTGGCTTGCCAGTTGCCCTATGAGCTCTTTCTATACCAAATGAGAGCCCCTATTGTAAGTCAAAAATATTGGGAATCCAATTATTTAAAAAAAAAATCATGCTCTCACCTTCTGCCTTCTCTGCTACTCTGAATATTTGAATATTGCACCTTCTCTACTGATTTTTAAGATCATCAATTTTATTTATTCGACATTTATTTTGTTTGAGGAGAAAGTCTGTGTACAGTTCACCCTCCTTTAATCTTCCATCTATGTCAACTATGGCCATCACCATGTCCATTATTTTATTATGATGTTGTTAAAAAAGGTCTCTAAAAACATCCGTTTGTTTAGAACTATTCTCACTTAATTTCTCCAGATTTTGTTTGTTTGTCATTTATCTTCAGTGATAGTGACTGTAGAGTGGAAGTCACCAGCTGTAGTTCTTTCCTCAGTGCAGCATCAGATTGTATAGACTTGCAGCTGTTCATTTTTTTTAAGTTTAGTCTCAAATAATTTGACAGGAATTGTTTGGAATAAAAACTTCAGTGTTTGTAGAATTAAAGTTTAGACTATTAGTAACTAGATTTTATAAAATTTAAGTATATATATAAATTTTGAAGATCTCAAAAAAGTGCTGTGCTTAGGTGGCCATCTATGCTCCACTCCTACAAATTTAATATTTTTAAATACCATGACTATAAAGAACTCATAAGTGTATAAGGATGCAAGTTAGTGGCTTAAACCATGGGACAATATACCCCCTGCATGGTCATGAAAATAAGTTGAAAGATCATACAATTAAAGTTTGAGAGGAGAACTGATTTTTAATAAAGAGAAGATGTGTAACTAGCACATTTTCCACTCTCTGGAATGGTTAAGATTCAGTATCTACCAGGCCTAAGGAGCAATCTCTCACTTTAAGGAACTGTATATCTTAACTCAGTTGTCCTCTGTGAATTTTCAATATCAGGCTGTACAGTTGCAGATCATAATACTAGCTATGTACAGTCCTTTTAGCCAAACAAGAGAGCCATAATGTTCTTATCTTTATCTCTAATGTAGAGACTTCTAAACCCATGTCTAAATTCCCAGTCATTTCCTTGTTCAAAAAGAACTCTTGCTGTGATATTGTTCTCCTTAGTACTCATTTGATGAGAATCCATTTTGAGCATCTAATCTTGGCTAAGAGTCAGGTAACTTTTTATATATCCTGTAATATTGCTACCCATCACTATCTGAAATTTGTCCATGCAGTGATTACTACTTCTGTACATTCACTTGACAAAGCATTCTCTTAGAGGTGAAAATAAGATCAAAGCAGACTCATGTCAGGGATGTTGGGGTATATCTATTATTTCTTCATTACTGAGGGTGAGGGGTCTGTCCACTTACATAATCAGTGCTCATATACAGGCCTACCTCTGGGTTGGAATGAAGTACAAAAAAATTATTTCTCTTCATGTACAGATAATGTGTTTTCCATCTGTTCTTTGTACTGTCCTTGTTTACCTTTGATTGCATCACCATGTCTCCTATGTAGAATGAGCATCCATATAGACAAAAATGGTATATCACACCTCCTGATAGAACACTGATTTCATATCTACTGCCACTTATGCCAAATAATGGAGACGGGGATATTAAAGACTTGTATATTTCAATAAATCTCTGGAGAGTAATCTAAAAACTTCACTCCACACACAGTAAGCAGAATTCATTTCAGCTTTCTTGTACTCTTAAGAAGCCAGTGTTTCCCATTAAAATAATGGAGATTACCTAATATATGTCTAAATGAGCTTGTCACACTTCTGATGCCTACTGTGTGGGCATGGCCTACTGGCAGTCCAACCCCAAGAGTCTAATAGGAGTAATGGCAAACTGCTGCATTAGAAAATGAGTATCCAAACCTTGCATGCCTTTAGGCAGGCCTGTAATTCTGACATTCTCTGACTTTTAGCTGTATTTATTGTCTTCTTGGAATTCCATATTTTAAGAAATCACTCCATATAGTTTTCAAAAGAAGCAAAAAAAAAAAAAAAAAAAAAATATATATATATATATATATATATATATATATATATATATATATATATATCAGCTTCAGTTTTATATAGTCCATGCTGTTCATCTAGTGCTCTCTGGTGTGCCTATAAATCAGAAATAGAATGCTGCAGGCTTTCCACATCTTCTGCTGATACAATCCAATATTCTGATTTTAATATTTTTCTACCATAACTTCTCTAAAAAGTTACCTCTTCTGGCATATTGAAACATCATTCTCACCTTCTTCACCTTCCAATACAAACCATAAGAAAGAAACTATAATTAGTGTACAACTGGTTAAATGGCCATGTTATTTTTTTTACTCACATCAACTATTATTCTTATTTTTCCCATAAATATTCAGATATTATAATAATATAATAGCAATGATAGAAAAATAAAGATATAAATAAAGAAAATATTCAAACTATATACAATATGTATAAAGACCTGAAAACATAATAGACAAAATTAAGGCTTCAAAGATATATATAAATATATATATATATATATATATATATATATATATATATATATATATATATATATATATATACACACATACACACACACATATATATATATATATATATATATATATATATATATATATATATATATACATATATATATCTTCTGCTTTATTTTCTTTTATACTTTGCTTTAACCACCAGAGACAGGATTTTGCTAAACGTTTATAAGAGATATCACTTTTGTACAAGGATTATTGTTGAATAGTTTAGTATGAATCCTATAGTCTTTAACTTTGGTCTCTTTGCAGGCTGATTCTTTTCAAAAAGATAAGAAAACTTCAAAAAGTGGAGATGTGGTTGACTTCCATTTTCTGGTAATAATTTTCCTTGCTACTACAAGAATAGTCCATAGCAGAAAGAGGTTATCTTTTCTCAAGTCATGCCCATCATTTACACTGAATAAGATTAAACACTTGGATAATGAAAATGTGCCAAAAAATAAACCTTTCAGAAAATCATCTATATTACACAAAATTTGACTTAACAAAGGACAATTAAAACAAAAATATGTATCCATTCAGCATTACATTCATCTGAACATCTTCAACAGGGTGTATTATTGTTTCTGTTAACTTTGGCTATTTTATTTGGCGATATAAATGCCCTGTGTAGAAATTTCCATATAAATATGCGCCGATAATGAGACCAAGAAGTATGTTTAATAGAGGAAAATATTTGAGATTTAATCTCAGAATAAAGTAAGAGGAGTGGCCCAGTGTAATATGATTCCAAAATGTTATATTTAATTTTATCTTGTATTTTATAAATATTTTATAAAGCTTTGAAATTAGTTTTGTTTTCAAGTTTTTTTTTATTATGTATGATTTCATAAAAAAAAAGAATTAAGTTGGGATTCTCTTTAAAGTGTGACTGAGTGAGAGATAAACACTTTATAATAATAACCATTACCATATCCATATCATAACCATATCTAAATGTATCTGTAATTTTTCTATGTGGAGCTTTTCTCCCCAGGCCTCTGCTGAAAAAGGGCCTTTTCAGCTCAGTCAGACACTCCTGGTTAACAAATGTAAAATAAAATAAAATAAAATAAAATTACTGTGGATTTAAATTGAATTCTTTAATAAGATGCTTAGTATTTTTAACTGTCAATTCTTTAAAACATTGTTGCCAACAAACAACATTTTTGGTTTTCCAAATAGTAAATATGTAGATATGAACTCTGTTAAAAAAATTCTGGTGATGCTAAAAGGGAACGATAAATAGGAACCAGTTTTTAACATCTATATTAGAATGAATTATATTTTTAAAAGACTTAAGCATGAGCCTTAAATAGGTAGACTTTAAAGGAGGAGAGACTTTATACTGTATGAAATTGCAAAGATGGTACCAAAAGTAATTTTTATGATTAGTTGAATTGAAGTTACTCAAATTGTCATTACTATTTTAAGAAGAGTTAAGTGTAAAGTTTTCCAATTAGAAATATAATTTAAATCCATCCAGTTTAAAATAATTGTAAAAATTGACGCTTTGATGTGTCAGTATCTGGAACATTATTCCTCTAAGATCTCATGGTCTAATATGATGATGTAGTGCTTTCTATTTTTGTTAGGGAATCAGAGAAATTTTAATAGTAGTTTGTTTATTTCATTAAGATAATGTTTGTCTACAAAAAGTGACAGAGCTCAAATTATATATAAACTATTGGGTAAAAGAATCATCTTTATTAACTGAAGTCTATCCTCAAAAAAATAACAAGCTTGTTCCATTTAGAAATAAGATTATGTAATATATTTATGATGTTGACATAATTGACAGTTATTATTTCATCTAAGGACTTCAGTAACATTATGCCTAAACATTCAGGTGATGTGACTTGTTTGCCAATAGTATGGTTTCTTTGTATTTGATTTTTTTTCTTTTTATTTAGTATTAAGAATTTAGATTTAGATTGATTGAAATGTAGACCAAAAATAAATTGAAATAACTTTATTGTGGATTCTAATTCTAAAAGAGCTGATCTTGTATTAGGAAGAGTTAATAGTATATCATCAACAAATAGCACCATTTTAGAAGAATAGTGATGAAAAATATCTCTGCCAGTTATATTTGGATTTGTTCAGATGAAAATAGCAAATGTTCCAATGGCTAAAGCAAATAAAATTGGAGGTAATCGGCAACCCTGTTTAGTACCTTTCATTAAATGAATGAAATCTGAAGTAAAGGGACCAATTTTAACATAAGCAGTGTTATTTTTACAAATGTTCTTTAAACTGAAATAAAACGTAGAAAAATCAGCTAATTCAAGAATTCTAAATAAATGATTCCAATTCAAAGAAAGTCTTTTTCAATGTCTAAGCTAATTAATAGAGCTTATTCACCTCTACTATTCAGAACATCAATAAGAGTTAGCATATGTCTAATATTCAGAAGTGAGATAGGCCTATAAGAAGAACAAAGTTGTGGAATTTTGTTCTCTTTTATTATAGGAGCAATTAATGAATTTACCAGGAAGGAGGATTCTTTTCTTGGATTTGAATTTCAATTAAAATTTCTGAAAAAGCTATAAAAGAGGGAGGATAGGTTTATAGATTTCTATTACTATACCATCTATGCCTGGAACTTTATTACATTTTAATATTTTCATTTTATCTACAACTTCTTTATAAGAGATTTGTTTACTTATGTTAGTATTAATTGTGACATGATTTTTAATATTAAGACAATCAAGATTTAATACTGAAGTCTTAATATCAGAATTAGGGTCCTGATTTGGGGATGTATAATGGAATCTAAAGGTATCAAGAAAATATCTGATATCAGTAGTGTTTTCATTATTCCCTTTACATCTGACTTCTAGAATATTGTTAATGTTTGATTTCATTTTACTCTTTTTTATAAATTAAGCATATGTCTGATAGAAAGTAAGCAGGGTGTCATTTTTAATCTTTCAAGAGCTAAATTTGATTTATGAGACAAAATGTCAAACTATTTTTATTTAATGTTTATATTTCTTTTATATTAGATTTATTATTTTTAGAAAATTTAGATTTAGTCATTATGAGTTGTGACTGAATATTTTGAAGTTCTGAATCCCATTCTTTAATTTTGTTTTTATACCATATTAATATTTTACTATAGATATAAGCCTTTAATGAATCCTAAATAATAATTGTATTAATGTCAGGAGTATTATTATATTCCAACAAGACATTTAGTTCAGATTATTAACCAGGGTTTAAACTCTTTAGGTTTAGTGCAGGTATTCTGGTCAGGAAGAATAATCTTTTAAAATTAGTATACATTTTAGGAATAAGGGCATCACGATCAGTTAAAGGACAAGGAATGATATTAAAAACTAATATTTTAGAAATTATATCTTGAGAAACTAGAGCTCTATCTATTCTGGTCTGTGTAACATAATAAAAATCATGGTGAGAAAACAGAAAGTAAGCTAGAGTTTTTCATTTTAAATCTACCATTCAAGTAAAGAGAGTTTATCTATTTTTAATTGTTTTTGCAGTAGAAATCAGCCTTAGTTTTCTCTTATTACTAGTGCCAGAGTCCTCCAATATACAATTAAAATCCCCACCTGTAGTTAGGTTGTCTTTATAGTTATTAAGTATAAAATCTAAATGTTTTTGGCAAGACTTTATCCCATACATAGAAACCAGTAAATGTTCACTACAAATATCTATTATTAAACTTCAGAACTACAAGAGCAAAATAAGCTCTCCACCCTCTTACCTAATTCCGTAGGGGTCCCCCAAGGTTCCATTCTGGGACCTCTTCTCTTTTCTATTTTCATTAATGATCTCTACAAAATCATTCCAGACAACTCTTGTATCCAATATGCAGACGACTCGACACTAATTTGTACCGACAAATCACCAGTTAATCTGCTATCCAAAACCCAAGACTGTTTCACCACAGTAGAAGACTGGTTGTCAGGTCGTCATCTGATCCTCAATCCAAAGAAAACCAAACTATTACTTTTCCATCCCACCCATAAACCTATCGCTACACCCTTTTCGATTCAATCCAAAACTGGGACCATTATTACCCGGACACTAATACTAAGCTCCTGTTACCATTGACAATAAACTTAGATTTGACCTACACATCAACCAAACTGTTAAAACAGTAAATAGGAAACTGGGGTCCCTATATAGAATAAAATCCTTTCTGACTTCCAGGGCAAAAGTGGCCATTGCCCAGTCACAGCTCCTTTCCTCCCTCTTGTATGCCTCTCCCATACTCACTAACCTTCACAAATCTGACCTAAACAAACTTACTTGTTGCTATAACCATATTGCTAGATTTGCCACTGGCTTGCCCTATAAAACCCATCATTGCATTAACCTACATAACCTTGGTTGGATAGAGCTACCAAATCTACTCCAGCAGAACCAACTAATAGTTGCATTCAAAATTCTCACTCAACCTGACACCATTCCTGCACTGAGTAACCTAATCACCCCTACTCAAACCTAAATAGTCTGCTCATCAAATAGGCTACTTGTTCAAATGGTCAAATCTTGTAATTTAGGGGGTGACTCTCTCTTTGCCAATTCCATTGGTAAAATATGGAACTCCCTTCCTCCCCAACTCACCAGTGCCACCTCCCAAAGCAAATTCAAGAAAAATCTATTCCTCCATTTTAAAACCCAATGGCTCTGCCAATGTTCCAAACCAGACTAACCCCCCACTCTCGAAATTCTCTATGTCAAAATGGAATACCTAAGGTTTAACAAGATGTTCTTTCCCTGTTACTATCACGAAGAAGAAGTTTTTTCTATTTATTATTGCATACATTTGCTTGTTTTTGTTGCTCTGTGTATTATAATCAATTGAATATATATGTAACCTGTATTAATATAAATGAAGTACTGTCAATGTGGAGCTTTTCTCCCCGGGCCTCCGCTGAAAATGGACATGTATCCAGACGGACTATCCCGGTCAACAAATGTAAAATAAATAAAATAAATAAATAAAATTAGTTCTAGAAGAGGATTGAGCAAGAATTATAAAGTTACTGGGGGGGGTTCCAGATATCATTTTCCAACTGTTTAATATGAGTTTCTTGTAATAAAATCATGTGTGCCATATTAATATTTTGATACCGTATCAGGTTTGATCTTTTCCCTGGATTATTTAAACAATTAACATTTAAAGATAACAGAGTCAAATCCATCTAGATGATAAATGATTTTCTTCTTTTTTCTGTTCTCATCAACCTTAATAAGGGAGAAAAAATATAGTAGAATATAATAGAACACAGAATGACTCACATTATTTTGGAGCATATCATCTAATAATCCAGACTAAAAGTGAAAATAAAATAAAAAAAATAATATTGTAAGTAGTACATGTTATTCACCAACATGAAATTATTAAAATTCCTAGTCCAAAAGATAAACAAAAACCCTATCAAACTATCCATCATTATCTAACCAAACTATGACCTAAATATATAGCAAGGAAAAAAACTGTTTGCTAGAACTCTGCAGTAACTTATTAATCTTAATGGAGACACTATTAACTTAGGTAAAACTATATATGAAAAAGATCATAACATCTAATAGAACAAATCATAAAGCAAAAGTATGAATAAAGAAATATTATGTAACAATAATGAAGTAAAACATTTTTATTCCATTTCTCCTATCTTTCTCTCATTCTCTTTCCTTTCTCACTCTTCTTTCTCACTTTCCTCCCAGGAAAAATATATTGTGTAACTGCAGTAAACTGATATATTAAACAATCCAGTGTATTTTAGAATTTCGGTTTTATGACTATTATAAAACAAATCAAAATAATTCAAAGATGATTCACTAAGCTAGTCACAGCCACTCCTCACCTATTTTTACTAAGAAACAATAACAATTAGCTATTTACTTAGTGCATTACATGTCATTATATGAACTTGAAATGTGAATTAAGCAAATGTTTAAGTCATTGAAGGCTTGTACCTAAGAGAATATCTGAGAATATATTTTTGTGTCTCTCTCTCTCTTTGCTATCTGGGAATCAGATTTCATAAAAATTTCATATGCCTTAATTCATATGAAATCAACTGTAAGAGCTATACAAAAATGAGACACATGACTGTCCACTTTAAATCTGCTTCTGGCATCATTACAAGTAAAATGAGTTTGGCAATTTCATAAAGTAAAAGCTCATGGCTGCAGGTGGAGTTTAAGATACCTAAAAGCTTAAGCACATTTTGATGAAGTATTTAACCAATTGATATATAACCCTCCACTCTGCAAATTTCCAAGCAACTATGCCTCACATGTCATTAAGCAATGGTGAACAGATGACAATAAAATTCATTAGGAATAAGCTGTGCAATGTTTTACATAAAAACACGGAAACAATGCACACATGAGATTAAAGTAAATACCTTATCATTTGTGTCATATTTATGCACATCTAACTTATTTTTAGTTACAGTAGTAAGGCATGCAGTGACTAGGGCTGTCACATTCAAGAGCGAGAGAGAGAGACAGAAAGACAGAGAGAAAAAAAGCCCTCTCCATTTATTTTCTGCCCCTTGACACACTATTCTTGAAAGTGTATGACTTTCTCTTTCAAAGGTAATTGACATATTATTGACGACTTTAAGTAAACTCCTAAAAGGCATCTTGTAGCAGTTAAGGAAATATAAATGTAATCAGTCATTAACATTTTATAGCATTTTTATTATTTTAAACAAGCATTACTTTTTATTGTTTTACCAACAGAATATGTGCTGAAAGTATTATGCTACCTAAGCAAAGAATAATAAAATATTATACAGAAGTGATGAGGACAGGAGCAATAAACAGTATGCATGAACCATTTATTGTAATATGCATACTATAGTCCTGATTCCAAAAGACTTGGTCCTAATGTAAATGACCATTTACACTAAGAGAAAGCTGAGAACTGGTGTTTTGGAAAATCGTCCCTGTAGTAAGCCTATAGATAAAGTCAGCCAAACAGGATTATAGGCACTGGAATTAGACGTAGAGAGGAAGAAAATGCAATTGAAGCACATATAGGTTCCTATGGAATACGATAGTGCAGCAAATGCTTTCATGGAACCTGTGACAGTCAGTTAACTCCAAGCACATATAGCAAGCTCAAGAGATATACATCTTGAGGTAAGTACAAAATGAAAAGAAAAATTATGATATGTGGAAATGATCATTTAGTCAAAATAACTGGCATAATTTTAATTTAGTCAATCAGGGAATGCAAAAAGGCAGGTCTGTCTAACAAATGCTCCCCTCCCATAGTCACAACCACACAAAAGAATATACCACAACCATCAGATTACAAAAAAAAAAAAAACTCTTAGAAATGAAACAGAACAGCAAAAACACAAACCAAGACCACAAAATGCAGACCAAAATCAGGAAGACCACCACACAGATTCCTACCACACAGATCAACCACAAATCAACAAATCCTCTTACAAAGAAAGCGGCAAAATGTATGTGTAAAAGGGATGGAATTCACCTATGTAATCTAAAAATAAATGTTTCTTTTGTCCCATCTTTCTTCCTCCCTTCCACTACTCCTCATTGCCCCCCACCTTTAGATTAGAAAGGAGATGTGGTATGTAAAAATTACATGAGTGGAGGAAATGACATATTACTGATATAAAGGAACTGTAGTATCCATCTTGACTTCAGGAAAGGCAAAATTGGAAACAATTTTCAACAAAGTATATTGAAAAGATATATACCTAGATATTTACTTTGGTTGTGACTGTTTCCATTGTTAGATATTGAACACTTCTTAGATATTATCAAGAACAAAAAAATGCATTAAAAATAGTAAAAAATAGTCAAGAGTAACATTTATTATGTCCAAAATCACAAACTGTCTTTTGTAGTGTGTTGGATATTAAAATATTTTTACTCTACTGGTTTGCTAGAAATCATGGATTTTGGATTTTAACATTTATTTTATGGCCGATGACTTTCTAGATTTTCAACTGGTAAAGCTGGAATAATTTTATTTCTTCTTCATGTTAGTCCATGTATTTTTTGTCTTCCGCTATGGGAATGAGGTTATTATTCTTGACAAAAGCAGAGGCTTCCTCTATAGTGTTAAAGATTTTAAAGATTCTTACTCCATTTGACAGATGTAGTTTTATTTTTCTTGCAAAGATTGCGATTTAAAACCATTCTGTTTAAGAGATTTCATGAGCAGCCAGTACATTTTCCTCAGACCCATTGTTTTAGTTGAATAGTCATTAAATCTGATTGAACTTAGTTGGTATTTCAAATGGACTTTCTGACAAGCAGTTTTGAGAACTAGTTCTTTATCAAAATGTGATAAAATTTTATAAGTATGGATTTTGGAGGAGATAAGGAGGAAGAAGGAATAGCTTTACCTATGGCCTTGTTTACTCTTTCAATATTACAGGAAAAACCCTCCTGTAAATTTAATATTTCTGGTGTCCAAGTATTCAAAAATAAATGAGATTAAATCCTCACTTTCAGTTTTTTTTTTTTTGGAAGTCCAAAAATCCTTTTGTTATATTTCCTTTGCCCGTTTTCTATGGCATATATCTTATTTAGAATCCAAGTGTTTTGTTTTTGTTTAAATTTTGTTTGTGATCCTTCTTTTAGTCTCCTGTCTATGTCATTCAAGGTATTCTCCATATCAGAAATGTTGTTTTTTGTTGTTGTGACAGTTCTTTAAAAATGTCAGTTGGTTTAAAACAATTTTCTCTTAGATTTTCTAGATTCTCCTGGAAGCCATTCATTTTCAAGGATAATTCGTAGAGGGTAGATGTTATTAGTTGTATATCCTTCCTCAGAGAAATGTCAGTATGATAATGCTTAGAATTGTTCATCTTCATTCAGCAGTTTAGTTTCCAGATAAAAGTGACAGGAATATTCTTATATAAATCCACAAAAAATAAAGGTTAAATAGTTAGAACTATTATTGGTTAGAGTGTAGCACAATTGTTCAGAAAAAAATAGTTATTCCCATGTATTTAAACCTAAAACTGCAGAGCTCTAAAAAGTTGCTGTTTTCAGTCAACCATATTGACTCCATCCCTAAGCAGCCATGTTCTTCTGGCCTCCATCCCCACAACAAGAAGCTTTGAGATGAAACCTGCAGATACTGCTAGATCTTATATATTATTTTACCCAGAGAACAACACTTGATGAGACATAACAAAGACACCTGTTCAGGAGAAGACTGGCTTAATTTCAAACTGTGAGATGTCACTGGCATTAATTCCTTTGACTGAGTGATTCCTGGAGATGACATTAGCACATGAGAGGGAAATGCACACTACTTGTGATATGCAGTATTATTCTGATCAAGACATCCTACCTGCTTGTGATTTTCTAACTCTCCTGATTGTGATTGTGTATCAGCATAAGTTTGTTTCAGTCCTGGCAAACCCATTGAACATGACTATTGCTACCAAATGTGAATTCATAACTACTAGATATGGAGATCGATCATGATGCCTGGAACATTGTAACACAATGCCATTTGTTCTGATAGCAAACATTTATAATTTGGTCTAGTTCAATGGTCTAAGGGATGAGGCCCTAATTATGACTCACATGGTCAGAGACTGATTAATGGCTTACATATTGGAAAAGCCAGATGGGACAAGAAATGAATGAGTGGCTTGGACTTCCTGGGAGAGAAATTCAGTCAGGTCCACTGCAGCGCCAACATCTACTAGTGAGAGAGAGAGGTATAAGGTTTGCAGCACTGGGGGCCAGGAGCATGCTTGGCTCTGCCAAGCCACATGTGGTATCCTCCATGGTGTATCAGCAGGAATGTGCATTCTCACATGGGAAGGCATAACAAGCTTTCATATCAGTCATTTGGGGGAAGATGTTAGGGATTAACCAGAAAAAAATCTATGATTGCTGCCATAAAGATAGACTTTATGATCATCTGTCACCCTATAAGTAATGCATAGGTAGATCAGTCATGGAGGACTGGTTGACAGGAAATGTGGTGATAATCATTACAAAAAGGACTGATAATTTCAGTGGCTGTATCAAGATCTGTGAGGCAGCAATGCTAACTGCTGCAGCAATGTATTTTATGATGAATTAATTGATATGTTAACAGAACCTAGTCACTAGTAAAGATCATTGTGCAGCAGAAGACAGGGGGTACCATTAATTCTCTAAGGAGAGGTGATGCATGCAGGTTTGCTCTACAATGTTATTGCCAGTGACAAGTAGTGCTGCTTCTTGGGAGGGGGGCTAAATTGGGAGTGACACATCAAAAGTTTTGATTACTTTCTAAAGAAAAGACTGTACCAGCTGTTTCCTGGTTGTTACACAAGCTTGTGCTTGCTATGTACTGAAAAAATAGAGTTTATACAGAAGGTACCAGTTAAAAGAAGAGGAAAGTCAATATTAGAAACAGCTAAAGGATGCTAAAACCAAATGCCAGTTCAAAATTAGTGCTAGTCAATTATATTATACAAAGATAAGTTATAGACCTGAATACCTCCCATGGGTAGTGAATAAATACAAACATAGGTGGCAGAGGGTATTACTGTGACAAGGCATCATCCTGCACAGAGGCTCATTTTCAGGAGTACTAAGCAGAGGATGAATTAGTGATTTTTGTCCACATTTAAGAATAATGTTTAGTTGTATCTGTTGTCTGAAGCTCCTGAGAATTGGAATCATATTCTTATAGAGGAAGGGAGTTCTAGATATAGAGAGCAACAATGCAAAATAATGCATCTCTATAAGACTCAAGCAATATGTGGAGGCATTGCTTAAGTTCTTCTGATTATTGTATCTGCCTAGGTAGGATGAGAGCAGGATACCAAAGTGTTGCAAGAAATGTAGATTAGCATGAACGTTGGACAGAACTGAAGGAATTTTCAAAGTTATTGCAGCCCTGGCCATATTCAGGTGATCAGTGGCACATAACAGTACTTGAAAAATCAAAGTCTGTCAAGAATGTATCCAATTTATTGTAGAGTGCAGTAAATTTATGCTGTCTGTATTATATGAGGGTAGTACTTGTCAGAGAGATTATAAAAAAAAGAAAAGACTGTAGTTGGAGCTGGCAACCTCATCTCTGGCCATGTGATACATAAAATACCTGGCCTAACAGAGTGTGGTAAGCTTTGGATAGCTTTCTTAACACTCTAGGTCACACACACTGCATATGAATCCCTAGGACCAATTACAAGCCAAGATCACCAGTCAGTTAGTTTAAGGGGCTACTTTCCAGTCTGGTTGTTGTTCCAATAGTGTTAAGGTATGAATAGAGTGTGGGGCTGATAGCACTTTGCTGGTTTATGTTCTTCACGCCTTTTGTATTTCTAATACTGTGATAGGAATAGACCACCTTCCCAAGTCAAAGTATGATTAAAGTTTGTGAAATAAGTATAGCTTCAGTCTTTGATATTATCCAAAAGTACTCTTTGCAGCACATGCAATATGGCCAGAAATGACTCCTTTGGCAATTAGAGTTACATTTATCAGTAACATATCTAAGTATGACTGTAAATTATTTTTATGAGACCCCATTGCTCTTACTACTATTGGAATTGTCTCTGCATCCTTCTTCCGCATTGTCCGCATTTCTGCCTGCAAATCCTGGTATTTTATGACTTTGTGATTTCTCTATATGTAAGACACTGGGTGTAGAAATTTTAATGATGAATGCTACTTTTGTCTTCTTTTCATGGACAACTATATCTGGTTTGTTTGCATTTTTTTAAACTGTTGGTAATGGGTATTCCCATGTGAAATAAACTTCATCTTTCTCTATAATGCTTTGTGACTCATGTTTCCAATGCTTCCCAGCTACTTCAATATTGTAATGCTTGTACAATCCCCAATGCAACAGCCTTGTCACATTATTATGCCTTTCAGTATACAAGCCCTTAATGTATCACACTGAGCAACAAGCTATGTGACTGTTTCCTTTTTTTTCTCCCACAAGTCCAACGGACTTTGTAAACTAATGAGTGTGAAGTCCACTCTCTTGGACCAGTAATATTAACCTTTCATCCTTTGGCTTAAATTCACCTCTCCTTAACCATAAATGTTTCAGATTCTGATCGACATGAGGTAGTCACAGGAGTTTTCTTACTTGCAACTGTATTTATTCTTTTTCCACATTTCTTGCCTTCTCATCTGATCCTTCTCTTTATATTCTTTCTTTTATTATTTGGCACATTCATTTGCTGGCTGATTTTTGTCTACTTCTGGTTTGGTTTCCATTTGCACTTGACACTGATAATCTTCTGCTAAACTATGTAGGGAAGTGATCTTAGATTTGTTCTCTTCATGTTTCAAAACTTTCACTATGTTTCGCGACTGCAAATTTATACATGTAAGCAGTTTCAAGGAGTACTATATCTTCTTCAGAATGAGGAATATATAACGTCAGTATACACTTATTTTTATATATCACTTGATAAGTGTGAAGCATTTTCCCTTTTTCTTAGCCAACTGATCCAATACTTTTCAGGTCAATCAATCCCCAAAAATCTGTAAGTTATGACAGGAAGAACAATTTGCTTTATAGATTAGACTTTGTTCCTGGATGTCAGGGCTGTTTTCAGTATTAATTTTAGGCTTGCAAAATGTTCCTTCCTGAGTTGTGTTCATATTTGGTCATGTGTTATTGTCATCATTCATCAATTCCAAAATATTTATACATTCCCTCCTGCTCAAGTTCCTTTCATACCTGTCAACCTCTTACAGCAAGAAATCTGGACAAAATAATAAATAACAGTGGCACAAAGGCCCAAAAATAGGGACAAATTTTAAATATTACTCTTACAAGCTTAGAAAGTTGATTGAATAACATGTTCTGCATTAGGAAGAATTTTCTGAAGGGTATGAAGTCTGAAACTCACATCTATATCACAAGAATGAACACTAAAATAGCAAACGTTCTTGTATCGAACTTAAAAATGCGAAACCTTAAAATGTCAAAGGAACCGATCAGTGAATTGTTTCTCAGGAAAAAATTTGCTAATCCAAAAAAAAAAACAATATACAGGCAAAATAAAGTGGGGCTCTGCCCACCAACACCCCCAGCTTAAATATACTAACTCCGAGATCGCACCACAGTGGAAAAAACAGCAAAGTCCAGAGAACGGCCCATCAATTTTTTTTCCTGGGAAAAAAAATTGATATTCCTTGCCTTCAACATTTTTAGATTTAGCATTTTAAAGCTCGATATAAGAGCTTTCACTTATTTAAGCATTCGCTCTTCTGATAGGAACCCTGAAACTCAAATGTCTGTCAGTATTTCTACCTTCAGTCTGTAATGTTTTGCCACTAATTTGCCAGAAAAACACCATGTTATGAAAAACAGAACAAATATGAGGCAAAAATGTGGACATTCTGTGAAAATCTATACATTTGAGAGGTATGGTTCCTTTATATCATATTTTTTTCCCAGACTGATATTTTCTTGGTGCTGCAGCTTTCCTGATTTAAACATTGCTTTTGCACATTTAACAAGACCATATGACACTCTTACATCATCTGAGAAAATGTTCATCTACTTCCAGTTGTGCTTTCAGCTCCTCATCTGATAAACTATAAAGTTTTAAATAATCCACAAAAATAAGACAGCGTCTTTACACTTTGTTGTTGTCTGGGAGCCAAATTGTAGCCATGACCTAATCTGTTAAGTAGACCGCTTAATGGGTTAAGGTCAAGACAATAGAGCAGCGGTGACAAAGAGTCACCCTGGAATATTCTCCTTTGAATTTTTATCCCCTGGGATAATTAATTTTATTTTATCATGGCTTAGCTGCAAAGTGATTTGCCCCTGTTTCATGGTCACTTTAATATAATTGATCAATGTATGGTGAATCTTTATCTTTGAATGTGGGCATGCTGTCAAATGTTTTTTTTTTTTTTGCAATCTATCCATACCATACTTAGATTCTGCCCCTTTTTACAATTCTCCATTATGACTTTAACAACAAATTATCATTTGTTCCATATGACTTTCTTTTGTTACCCTTTGCTATATTGCCATGATTTAATTTTCTTCAAAAAGACTATAAACTTTGTTGTCATCAGTTCTAGTATCTAATTTATATATCGTTGGAAGACACGTTTTCAGCCTATAGTTTTAGGATAGCTTGCAGGTTCACTCTTAAGGAGGAGTATCATTTGTATTCCTGTTAAGCAAGTCAGTGTCTTAAGGTCTTCATATAAGTAACTCTTACTCAGGGCTGTATCTTTGTGTAAAGATGTTAATACTTTTAGCCAGAAGTTAGGTACTGCATCTGGGCCTTTTTTTTCCATTTAGGAGCTTTTCCTAATTTTGTTTCAATTTCTCTGGCTGTTACTTCATCCTGTTTCATACCCTATACATTAAAACTTCTTACTGTTTCTTTTACTTCTTCTATCCATTCAGCATCTTGGTTATGTTCCACATGGTCTTCACAGATATTTTTCCAAAATGTGTCTATTTCTTCTTTTTTGGCAGTGTTTCTATTCCTTTTGCTCTAGTTTCCCAATTCTCTATAAAACTTGTTTGAGTCATCAAGTTTATTTTGCACTTTTCTTTTATATCTATGTGCATATGTTCTAAGTTTTTCTGCCTGTGCTATCTTTAGTTTATTATTTGCAGTAGGGTATGACGATAGATCCTGGTCTGTTATAATACTGCACATTGCTTTTATCACATCTATCTTTTGGTTCTAGTGAGGTATTATTAATTACAGCACAGATTATTTGCAAGTCTGACAAACCTGGTAGAGTGACAATCTAGGTGTGTGTGTATATAATCTTGCTGTTTAGACACAGTTTAGTCAAGCAGAATCAAGTATCATTCAATAAGACAAACACATTGCTAAGTTTTTACAAGGCACCATGATGTTGAGAATTTCTTTTAGTTATTCAAAAAAAAAAAAAAAAAAAAACAGTATCAGGCGATACTTCCTAGTCATAACCTTTTTGGAGAAGCGCATCTGAAGATATTTTCTCTACATTTCCATAGAACAGAAAGTCATTATCAGACTCTTTTTCACCACTTGCTCTGCTTTACTACATTTTTCTTTTTGTTTGTTTAGAAAAAATATAGCAACAGTTAAACTAAACAAAGAAATTCTGCTACTTTGAGGGTTTGTTAGACAATGAGGACATTTATATGACATGACAATACTAGTTGCAATCGGACAGAATCTTAAGACAAATACAAATTATGTGGTAGGTTTCTAACAAACTGCTCATCTTTGAAATAGTTATTTTAGGATATACATTAGCATAAAATTAAAAAAAAATGAATTATAAAAGTATTCCTCCTGCACTGTCTTTGTGTGAATGTCACTTACAGCTCCATACTTTACTTTACTTTACATACTTGTTAGAGATCGTACGAATGTGTTAATGGATTAATAGCTCTTTCTTAGTTTTTATATTTGGACGTTACTGTTAGTAGTTATTGTTATTGTTGCGTATTATGTCTGTGATTCTGTACTAGGATCTTCCCAGGTAATGCCATAATATTGACAGCTTTGTTGATGTCCTTTGAAAATTTAGAATAGACGATTCCTAATAAGAAGAAGTTAATGTTCTTGGCTAATCCTGATTCTGCTTTATAGCATGCCAATTCTCTAAAAGGTTGGGTCTTATTACAAGACCATTCAATAAGCCAAGATCTGCTACTAATACAATATTCATACTACATTTGGTTGATAAATTTAATTGTAAAGTATAAATTGCATCATATTTGATCTTCAAAGATTTCAGACCTAGACTAGGAGTGGGTTTGAAGAATGCCTGATAACACAGCAGAACATTAATAAAATTTTCTAGGCAAAGTTACCCAGAACGTGTACCTCTTTACATTGCAAGAAAAGCCTTTAAGGTTAATTACACCAATTACATGGCTGACAGTGTAATTGGCAGTTGGCACAGAGGGTAAAGTTGTGAGCATCATAAGGACAATAGGTTTCAAATCACTATAGACTTTACTTTGTTTGTTTAACTTTTAACCATGTAGAAAGTGATACCATTTGATTTTAGAAATGAAATAAATAATTGCTTTACTCAGCTGGTAAAAATGAAAACGAGTCTTAATAAAAGCATATAAATATATACAAGTATATTAAAACATGTTATATGTTTTAATATACTTGTATATATTTATATGCTTTTATATGTTAATTAATGTAATTGATTAAGTTTTGTTATAGGTGAAATGAATTTTATGTAGAATGAAATATGTTCTTGCGATTACATTGTGATTTAATGGACAATATCTTTTTAAATGTTTTACAGGATATGATGTCATTGATGTGGAGGGTTAACTAAGTCAGTTAACAACTGTGTTTGTCTGAGGAAGTTTGTGAATTTTTACATTCGAAAGCGCTTACAATAAATTGAATTAGTTCTAGTCCGGTGAATGCCCTTTACCTGTTTGTTTCTTTAATGTATAAGTTCACTCAACAAGGCAGCACATAAAACAGTTCTTACAATTTTAATATCTATGACAAATTCGCAAAGGATTGTCCAAAATTTATAATATGTGCCTCACTACCATCTGTAGTTGTTCAATAATGATTTACCTTCCTACTGCCATCTCAGTAGCACAGATGCCTAAATCTATGCTTTGCAGTTGGTACATATCTGATTAGCAGTTCTGGCTCCATAGGAGTTCAGATTGGACAGACAGATGGGCTGCTGCATGCCTGTTTACGTTTCTCAGCATGACAGGCTAGACACCATATTAGAATCCTTAGTGTAGACCAGAAACAATGTGGATGCATGTGTCTCAAAGAGGATAACATCTGAGGTTTGCTTCACCTGCAAAAGCAGACAGCACTCCTCACAACAGCCCACAACACTACCAGTCCATGGATGTCTGCAGGTTTGGGCTGAGCAATGCAGGACCAAAAGCAAAACTCCTGAATACCCATGCAGATGAGCACCCCACATCCAGTGTGCTCAACCTTTGACCCCAGGGGAATGGCTGGTTGAAAGGCTCTCACCAGTGAAGGATGAATAATCAACAGTAGAGCAGGAGCGAATGTGATAGTTGGAGGTGGACTGTAGGAAAAATAATTAATTAAAAGGTATAGCTTCCTGCTAATGTACACAGCTACATTTGGTCAGTAGGCACATCTGTAAGCATACACGAAGACATTATCTTACAATCTGCATGTAGTCTGTAAATACTAAAGCTTTAAGTAATGTGACTCATTATACATCTTTGTAAGTTTATAAAATAACATACATGGCAAAGTGTAAGTGATGTAAGGAAAATTTATTTTACCACTTTTGAATACTGATATTATTATTATTATTATTATTATTATTATTATCAAACTATTTTAATTTAAAGTAATGCTATCTGACAGGATATAGTGTTCTGTATACTTTCATTAATAGTTATCCAAACTTTAAGTTCTGGAGATTTTTTTTTTTAATATTTTTGAAGCATGACTGACTTTCACTACTGCTCTACAAGGTTTATTATACACACTCTATTCACTTTTACCCCTAGGATATGCTTTTTATGTCTTTAAAAATATGTGTAGTAAAAGTAGTATCAGTTTATGGAGCCTAATAACACTATATGTTTCTGCCATGACAGCTTTGTTCAGTAACATCCTTAAAGTCCGAGGCTGATAAATGCTAGTCCCGATATAGTGAGATTGAATATAAGAAAAGAGAGACGACCCACCTTTTGTCAGGAGATATCATGTGGTCTTAGAGTATTCTCCTTCCTCCAATGTATGATGATCTCATAGATAGCTTATATTAGTTTTGGGCGTACAGGAAGTGCTATGCATGCTTGCCCCAAAACAGAACAAATAGAAAACTTTAAAGGAGAATAATACATTTTGACATTCACTGTTTTATTGTAATTTCATCATTTTCTCTTAATAATTATACATAAATGGAAACATAAAAGCATTTTTAGATTTTTGGCAGCACATTGTACTACATAGTGCTTTTTTCTCATTTATTTCATATATGCAATCGATAGTCATTTTCTAAGAATGTGCAACTCAAAGCCCATTTTGAAAGTCATTTTTTCTTCAGAATTCAAGTTTAAAATGTTGCATATTTTTAGCCAATGCTAAAGAACTGTGCAGAATGTTATTGCATTTTATGAGGATAATGAAATTCCTAGAAAATATAGTCATTTACAGCTGAAATGCAGCTTCATTACAAAGAATGAATATTGATTTAAGGAATAGAAAAATGTAAAAACGATGTGTACAATGAACATTAATCTGTAGATGAAACCAGATAAATGAGATTTCATAATATACATGCTTATTTTATAGGCAATTTGCTGCACAGCCATCTCTAAGAATGGTAAACGATTGATATAAAGTAACACTTCTGTTACTCTGAGATCAGTACACTGGCATGAAGTTTATGAGGAAACATAGTTTGTCAGGGAATCAGATCATCTTAACTCCTAATACTTATTTGTCTAGTACTGACTGTGCATTACAGCACTACTTACTACATTGTCATATGTTTTGCACTCCTTCATTCTTTAAACATGATCAGCCTCTATCTATAATTTGTATACTGGCTTCATGGACCCTACACATTTTGTAAAGTATTTTATACATCATTGCAAGAAATTTATAACTGGCATCCCTTCTCTGCCCTGTGTCAAAATTATCCAGCATTTTACATTAGTAAAACTGAATGTAAATTAAAAGAAGGGAACAAATGCTTTAGGCAAACATGACACAGATGGTCCAGGTCATTTTTGTCAAATTTGTGATCAGTGATAAAATAAGGCAAGGTGAACATAGGGGTCTGTGGCAACTGTATTTAGAAAAACATGAGCTATTTTGACAACTCAATCTCGGTGCTAATAGTTGGCCAAGGCTTAATGATCACACCTCATTGGTTGTTTACTTAAGCTTTAATGTTTTAAAAAGATAAAATATAAAATGTTAGTTATTTCTCATTCTTCAGTTCATTCTTCTTATAGTTCCTTATTACTATATTTTGCTGTCTATATGTATATGTTTTGGATATTTCTTTTAATCTTTTTGTTGTATAATAACACAAAATCTGGGACCAAGTTTTTTTATGTTTTTTGTATGTTTGTTTATGCTTTTTACATTTCTTATGCCTTTCATAATTTGTTTATGGTTTGTTATGTCAAACTAAGTTTAGGTTACAACTTTCAACAATGATTAATAACCATGGAACACTATGTAATTTAAGCCATGGAGTAAAGACTTTTAATAGGGGTGTATAGCTTTAAATTTCATGAATGAAAGAGGGCTTGGTTCTCATGTGACCTAGGATGTTATATAAGCTCCATTTCAAATGTGTTTGTACTTTTACTGTTTTACCTTAAGAAGTTTTACATTTATTAAAATGAAAGCACTAAAGCCAAATGCTTTAACAGCTTTTCACTGCTTTTTTAAGATTGTTTCCTGCTGGAACCACAAGTTTGAGCCTCTGCAGTAATATACTTTTCTTCTTGGTTTGTAAACTTTGTTTTGAATCCCTTCATAACTCACACCTTTACATTTCTTTTTTCATGTTACTTCTAATATTCTGGAAAGTTTACCTTACTACCAAACTAGCTGTTGTTGGCCAAATGACAACTGAACTACAAAGTGAAAACTGCTAGTGATGGATTAACTAGCTTTTCATTTATAGAAAATTAGAAACATAATGAAATGTAATGCATATTAGTTTTGCAGATAAACCACAAAAGTGACCAAAACTGAAATATTTTATGTGACTCATGTTACACAGGTAGAAATAACACTGTTCTCAGTGTAGAAAGATTAAAGAAAATCAGAAAGGTTTGTAAGAAGCGAGTGTTAATTTAGGTCTGCTAGTTCTCCAAGTTAGAAACACATAACAAAGCTTAAATGAGAGTATGTAGATCACCATCTTTTACAAAAGGTACTGGGTGTTATTTAATTTGCACCATCTTAAGGTTTTTGTACTGTATTGTTTGCTTGATGACAAATACATACAATTATTCATTCAATAAAATGTATGAGCCACCCTAAAACCATCTCTGTGAGAAAATCTGTACTGCTGTGTGCACACATCCCTACATATGTATTCACTATGTATTTATCATTCCAAATCAATCATTCTGGACCAAATCATTTAAATAATAGTGCTGAACACATCTGTTCTACTTTTTGTAAGAAACTCTAGTACTAATTAAAACTTAGGAATATCCCTATGGTTCTAGACACAGCTGTATGTGAAGGGGAGAAGCATATCATTGTCCAGTGAGTGCCCAGAGTCCTCTAATAAAAAATGAAAGATGGTGTAATAGGAGCTTGTGAAATTCTATAGGTCCTTAGACAAACTGGTGATAAGGTCAAGTGCTATCTGTCTACTGCACAGCCTAAGCAAGTTCATGTAACATCACTGGTTTCATAACATTTACATTAGTGGTACTGCAGAACATAAAGCTCCACCTTCCATGGGATCTGCGCAACAAAACTAAAAGGATCTTCATCTATACCAGTACATGATGGGCAGTATAACTACTAGAATGGGGCAGGACATGGTAAAGGAAAGGCTTAAGGCTTTAATTAGGAAGCATTTAAACTAGTTAAAAGTATGGATAGGTAACTCATCCCTTTACCAAAAAAAAAAAACCTGAAAAATATTAAAACAAATGTAACAACAAGAGGTGGGAAGCTGAGATAATGATTAAGGTTTTACCTTGCAAACACAGGGTTTGATTCTCACATGGGGCAATTGGCTAGGCTAAAAATGACCCACAAGGGTAGTTAACCTAGTACTTATCTATAAACCTCTCCATAAGTAAGGAAGGTTGATACTATTTCAAGGAAGTTATGAGGGAGCAGAAGTAACTAAGTTCCAACAAAGGTAACCAGAACAGTGCTAGCACATGAGATAATAATAAGAAAGAGTTATTGTTTTAGAAATGAGCATTTGCGACGTTTACTCAGTATTTTCCCTGTGCTTTCTGCCCTTTTAACAGAAGATTGTTTTCAAGTATTACTAATCTGGTCAAGCATTTCTGATTAAAACATGGTTGAACTAGGGTAGATTACAATGATTAAAATTACCCTGTCTCGGAAAGTGGTGTATTCTTTCTTAACTTTGAAGTATTTTATTGGATCTCTATCACTGATGCCCTTCTAGCTACTAGTAAATATGCAGTGGACAAGCTTTTGTTTGGGTTGTATATCTACTATCCCATTATAATTCTAAAGTAGAAGGCATTTTTCACATAACACCTCGCCTATGTCTGAAAAACCTGAAATGTTTTCATACTGGTATTTCGATTAATGTTCTGGTCTGCCTAAATAACTTTCAAAGATTTAACCTAAAATAGAAAGTGGGCAATGGGTTATTGACAATCCAAATTTTAAGTTTGGTGTACTTCCTGATCCTACATTGATTATAGCCAAAATGCAAAATATAGTTGTTTCAAAAAAATGAAAGTTGATAATCTAAGAAGGAAGACCCTTCCTACCCTGCAGCTTCTTGGTGAGAAACGTCTGTGGTCTCTCCAACCATTGCAGATGTCTGGTGAGGTACATGCAAAAGGGAGCATTGTACTCAATTATTGGTCTGATGAGGGTCAAGTATAATATAATTATAACATCCTTAGATGTAGATGCAATGCCTTTACTTATAATATGTGTCACATAAAAGTTTCCTTACCGCAGTGGATACATGGTGTTCAAAGCTCAGATTGCTATCCACCAACACATATTTATTATGCAGGTTATCTATGTATACATACATACTTATTTATCTTGTATTATAAGTCCATGACCATTACCAAATTATAGGAAGGTGTGGGCAATAAAGTATCACAATCACAGGACATTACATACATGCATACAAATATTTAAAGCATGGCCATTAATCTCCTTCCAGCCGTCCAATGTAACAAAACACTTGTTCCCATAGAAAAGTGTCCAGGCTGTTCTAAAAGTATCTAAAGTACTGCTTGCTTTAATGTAATTTGATAGTCTGCTCAATGCATCAGCTGCTCTTTCAGAGAACCAGTTGCTACACTTCTCATTCTTATAGACTATTCTACATGAGTTGTCTGATGGTTCTCTATTACTCTTTGATAACCCCAACATTCCTAGTTGTCTCTAAATGCCCTATGTACCTGGATTAGATCTCTTCTTAGATATCTATAACAGACACTGTACAAGTTCAGATATTTTAGTCTTTCATAATAACCTACATTTTCACATCCATGGACTCCCTTGGTACATTTCTGCTGTACTCTTTCCAGTTTACTCATGCTTATTTTCCTATAAGGTTTCCATATTGTTATTTCATACTCAAGTTTGGGTTTAATGTAACTAACAAACAGTGACTTCATCATTTCTGATTTCCTAGACTTTATACATTTTTTTATATAACCTATATTTATATTGCTGTCATTAACCAATTGTTTGATATGATTAGAAAAACTCAGAGGGGGATCTACCCATATACCCATACATCCAGATCCTTAAATGAATCTACAGTTTCAATCACTGTGTGCTGTATTACTGTAAATATTCAGCTTTCAGTTTATGTCCCCCAAATCTCATATGCATAGTTTTTGATGTATTTATCAGCATATTATTCCCCTGTTCCCAAATGGTCAAATTAGTCAAGTTCTTCAGCAGACATGCCTTATCTGCAACACATGTAAATCAGTTTACCCAGTTTGAGATCATCTGCATATAGACTATAGAACACCTCAGATGAAAACGTTAGCTCTGAAAGATACAATCTAAACAAGTAAGGGCCTAGGTCAAAGCTCTGTGAGACACCCTGACTGTAACCAAGAATTTCACCTGTCCAATTGCTGTACGGTACTTACCATGTCCTATTTATTTGTAAGCCATTCAGCTATCCATCTTATCAAGAGTGCATTGATATCTAGTTGTTCTAATTTATTGATCAGTATTTTGTGTATGACCCTGTCAAATGATGAATTTAAATCTATATAAATTACATCACAGCTCAATTTTTCATTCATAGCTGCTATTATATTGTTATAGAACATCACTTTACCAGTGGATAGATCTATTTTCAGCATATGCATGCTGATATATGGTTTCAAGTCTCAACCTATCCATGAAAGCAGACCAAACTTACATATTATAATGTTAATATATGCCAATCGCTAAATATATAGCCAATCAAAAAAAAAAAAACATGCACAACACATAAAAAATAACATTTCATTTCATGGCCACACTAAAGCAAAGTAAAACCACAGTGCATCTGTGCGCAAACGGGATCACAAGGAAAATATATTTAGATGTCATAAAACTGCAATGTAACACAATTCATGAATTTCCCATAATAGTCAATGGCACGCATGCTACACCACAACCATGGCGCAAGGGTTGCTAAGGGTCTGTGACAGTGTTCTGCACGGTAACTAGGAATTAGTAGTCAATGCCATGCAAATGAGTCAAGTAATACTGAATCGCAGATGCCCCACCGGCATAAGGATGTACCACACGGCATAGCCGTACAACACCGAGGAGTGGCCTAGAGGTAAACATGACAACAAGAGAGGGGTGCACCACCATACCTGTAAGCACATTGGATCATTGCTAATTCAGGTTGCCTATTGCTAAGTAAAGCCGCAGGATAGGGGTGCGGAAGTAGCCATAGCTTTGCTTAGCTGAGAGCACAGTAGGTAACTGAAAGTGCATGTGAATGTGGATGAAAATGCGCTCGAAACCCGGTAAACGGCTGTGTGCGGTGCGCACCACAGTTGAAACAGGAAGGATACGGGAAGACAATAAGGAAATGCCGCAACATGGTAATTGGAGTACAAATGAGCAATTAACTCCTAGGAATTCACAGTGGGCCATTAACAACAGCTAACAACAAGCTAACACCAGGTGTGCGAGGTTTAAAATCACGATGTTAAGGGACAGTTAGTCAGTGCTTCTGGTGTCACAGTTCAGGTAGGTTACTGTGAGTAAGTGTGTTTCTGAGGGCTGTAGTGCGTATAAGTGTGTGTTCTGAGTGTGGTGTGTGTTCCTGGGGGACTGTAATGTGTGGTTGTGGGTTATCTTTGTGAGTCTGTTTGAATGATCTAGGAGGTAGAATATTAAAGTAGTAGGGTGTGGGGGGCGCAGACACCTACATGGGGGTGAAAGGGGGCTTGCCCACCTGCTCATATGTAGTGTAGGATGGTTTGTTTGGATGTGGTGTGTAGCAGTGTGTCTGTGTGTGCGTGTGTGTGTTCCATGTTCATGTTACTTTCGCGAGTTACTGTCGCTGTCGGTAATGTGGGGTATGGGAGTCTGGGCCCGGTACTGTGGGCGTCGGAACTGTGTGGTTTCGGGATTCCATAGGTATCCCGTATACAGCGGTTGAAGTGTTCATATATGAGTATAACATGGACCATAGCAATCACACTTTCCGCCATGACCAACCTTTATGAACAAAGGATATGGAGAGTATATGCCTATACACTATTACAAATATGTGCTATGGACATGAGCCAATGATAGGGTTACCACCTGTACCACTTTGCGAGGGACAGTCCCTCTTTGGGCAGTTGTGTCCTGACCAGATATATTAAACTTGGCAAATATCCTGAGAGTGTAGGACATAATTAGGTCCCATATGTAATGTAATAGTTGCATACGATAGTTCTTTCTGTATCTAAAAATACCTACATGTTACAAGAAACAGGATAAGCAACTAAACTGCTACAAGAATAAGCTTATATTTAGGCAAGAAAGGAAAGTTCTATCCCTTGTACTGACCATGGGTTTGTGTCGGCCTGTAAAATCTGATGTGTGTACCGAAAATGTCCCACTATGGCCATATGAAAAGGTGACAACCCTAGCCAAAGAGGGTAGGTCACCAACACAACTACAATGACTGCAAATACCTATGACAGAAATACACAGCTTTCATGTAACAACACTTTATTACATTCTGATGTATTGCCGAAAGGATTCAAGGACTAACATCACCTGCATGCTATACAGGAACCACTTAACAGTGCCTTAATGAATCAGCCTGCAATTACCATAGTATTAGTCCACGAAAGGATAGGTGTTCAAATAGGGAAGGAACCCTCACGCACATATTGATTATGTATAAAAGCAGTTCCTACACACCTGCATCTGCTATGCACACCCACCATCACCCCCACACCCAAACAAATTACAATACAAACTGTAATAACATCACAAATCATTCACTCACTGTACGACATCTGCAGAAGCCTTAACATACCTTATCAGAGACACACTAACATGGCCCTATGTGAAATAGTTGCTGTTATACAATAGAACAGCTGCTGATGTTACAGAGCTTATTTGCACTAATCCTGTTTCAGAGGGTTGTGTGTACACCGGGATGTGTTACCAATTACTGAGTAACAGCACAGTATGATACACATGTACACCAAATCAAGGATGTCTGGTGAGCACACTGTAAACCACATAACAGTTCATGCATATCCATACAGCCTTGAGCTGCCCAAACATCCTTGCCAGACTTAAGCATTTGCAGAAGTATCAGGTACAAACAAACCCTGCATAAGTAGCAATGTTCTGAAATATAACAGCTGTACTCACATGTAGAACAAAATCGTCTAGCCATTACACACAATCCACGGGAGTCATGAAGCTAATATATCTCTGTCTGTCGCCATATAGCTGTTGAAATACATCACAAACAACACATCCAGGCCATCTTCTTCGAAAGTAAGGCAAACGGACAACGTCCAAAAGGAGTACTCAGTTATACACCACTGTTGCCATGGTATTGGCTAATGGAGTAGCTGCACAGCTGATGTGCATCTAATTAACTACTTTGGAACACCAATTGGTGGTCAGGATACCACATGTTACTGATTTTTAACTAGAAAAGGATGGCTTATCACACATTCAAACCATCCGTATATACCAGCAGAACGTTAAGATTGAAACACAAACTGAAAAGGATTGAATCAACAGTCAACGACACCTCAGGTTACTAATAAGGTATGTAGAACACTCAGTATGTCTGTGTATTTAGTACCTGTTCTGTAATATTTAAAGTGCACGCATACCATATAGTGGAAACAGTTATCTTGTAATGATGTATTGTTGAGCATAGTAATGCTTGTAGTATTTATGTGTGTACTGCTGTAGGTCACAAGGCAAACACCGCATACACCACAAGGGATGCTATATAAGGGCTTTGAACAAAAATATTCCTCACCAGCCACTGTTAGTCGCAGGGCTGGTCCAACAAGTATGTGCTATAACAGGGGATAGTATATGTTGATAATATTGTAACAGTAGCCATATGTATGGGTGTATTACTGAGAATAACATGTCGAAGGTTGGCCCACTGTGCAATTATGATTTGCATTGTGGGATAGTGTGCCAATAACTGTGTAATGTACAGTATTGTAGGCAGATATATATTACAAGTTACATAGCATTACTGTTATGTTAGGCAAACATTAGTCATGTCTATTGGCATTTACAATACACAGTAACAGGATATGTATGACATGTAGTCACCCGACAGTTTATCAGCATGATGGCAAAGTAAAATGGATGAGCTACTTAACTATCCTTGCACATAAGACATGTAATAAGTGAAAAGGTGGGTACTAGGCTGTCTTACCAAGGGTATTTATAAGCCTAGTTAGAGTGTGTTGGCTTTCGCCACCCCCATAGGTTAGTTCCCTGTTCCTCTGAATGGCAGAGCCATTAGTTCCCTGTGCCTCTGTCCAGCAGAGCCACTGCAGTGATCATCGGGGTACATGTCTGTCTCCCATCCACACGTCAAGGTTTCCCTTGAAGAGTGTTAGTGAGGGGCCCTGCTGACGTACATTGGAATCATGTTCCAAAGCATGGGGAGTGTCCGGGTCAGGAATCTATCTGTCCAGCACGTCCTAGTCATCATTGTGATTAGATGTATATCTCTAGAGCATTTGGCTCTCAGGGGCCTCTGTTCAGGTGGAGTATATCCAGGAATACTGGGTTGGACATGGGCCTTGTATGTCAAGCAGAGATCACCTGTGAGTATGCGGTATGCAACAGAGTACAGCTGGAGTGTCTTAGGTTGGGCTGCATAGGTCATCTGTTTGAGGTCAGTAATCCTATTGGTGTGGTACTGTTGTGGTCTTCCAAGCTGCTGCAATTGTCTTGTAAGGTATATCCCAAATGGGGTGTTGTATCCTTTAATTGGTCTAATAAGTCATGAGTAGAGAGGCACAATGGCCTCCTTTGATCTGGATGCGAACCCATTAGAGATTAGGGGGGCCATGTAGAAGGATATTCTAACCACCTTGTCATTATGGGTATCGAAGGAGAGATTGCTATCTACTGGGGTTCCCAGATCCCTTATTACCTTTTCTGTATGTAGGGGACTAGAACCTATGTGGTAGACCGCAGGTAATTAGTTTTATCCAAAGGGGATGACTATGCACTTTTTGGCATTCAGCTTGAGGCCATGATATATTCACCAGGTATCCGTCTCAGTGCGACCCTTCCAGAGGGTGTCTGTAACAGCTGGGGAAACAATTATGTCCCTTAGTTTGCAGTCGTCTGCAAACCTTTTCAGCCAAAGCCCTCCTGTGCTTGCCTGTACGTCAGAGAATTATATACCAGACATGAGGGGTCCTAGGACTGAGCCCTGGGGGATGCCACTTGTAAATGGTATACAGTCGGACCTAGGGTATGCAACTCCCACTGTGTGGGTTCTGTCCGTGAGCCACTTTGCAAATCATCACATGACGTATGGGTTAATGTTCAGGCAGATGGGTATGTTGATAATACCAGAATGAGGAATGGTGTTGAAAGCCTTTGAGAGATCTAGGTAGGCTGTGTAAACATCCTTATCCTCATCTAATGCCTTGGTAACTATCTCTAACAAGTACACCAGGTTTAGGAGGCATGGTTTGTCCTTAACAAAGCCAAACTGGGAGGGGTTAAAGAATTGGAGGTACCCAATGATCCATGATGTGCTCCATAGCCTTGCAGATCAGGCTAGTCAGGCCTATAGGGCAATAGGTCCAGTGGTCCATTGTGGCGACACCTTTGTGGAGTGGGATAACTGTTGCATTGCGCCATTCAGGGGGCACTAAGCCCAATGCGAGGCTATTATTGAACATGGTGCGTAGGTGGGGAGCCAGTGAAGTTCATGTAAAATGGTCCCATGGATGCTGTGATATTGGCTTTAGAGTGCGCAGCTTTGACGGGGGGGAGGTAGCACTGAACCTATCTGCCAGGATGTTGGCAATATCAGTTGGTTCTGTAATGTTCATGCCTTTGTGCTGTAACTCAGAGCAGATCTGGGTGTTGACATCGAGATATTTGACATAGCTATAGAATGCATTTTGGTTGTTGTTGGAATTAGTGGCGGTTTTGTTTTCGTAGCTAGCTTTGGAGGATCTTATAAGGGATCTCACTTTCTTACTGAGTCTGACCAGGGAGCTTCTCCATGCATGGGATTGTACTATCTTTTGCAACAGTGTCTTCCTCCTGTAGTACAGTTTGTTTATGGCAGGGGACCACAAGATTGGTTTGCTTAATTAGGAGTATAGCATCTTGGTTCTGTTTGGGATAGCACAATCCATGCACTCATGTAAGTGCTTATAGAGTGCATTTGTGTAGGATTCAGCAGTTGCAACAGTATTGTCCATCTGCATGGGTGTCATGATGTTCACCACATCTGTCTTAAGAAGCATGAAGTTGGCTTTGTAGACATATTATACTGTGATTCCCTTAATGGGGGGGGGGGGTGGATATCAATGGTGTTCAGCTCATGGTTGGATCGGACCAACGAGGAGTTGACTTCAGGTGTGGAACATCGGTCTCTCATGTTGGTAATGTCTAGGTCTAGGATATTGTTGCCCCTGGTGGCTGTGTGGATATGTTGATCCAGGGCATTGGTGTTTATGAATTCCAGAAAGCATTGAGCTAATGAGTTGGTACATGAGTAGTTTTCTCAGTTAATGGTGGGGCAGATTCAGTGGGACTATGTGATGAGTGTGGTGTGGTGCGAATGTTTACCTTCTCCACATGACTGTCAGGGTCAGGCTTGGCTGGAGAGAGCTTTACCTCCAGTTTATCTAGATAACTGCATCTCTCACAGGTTGTAGTGCTGGGTGGTAGGTGGAGAGGGTTGTCTTTGTACATGAGGCAATGTCTACATTGCCTCAAGATGTTCAGATTCATCAGATAGACAGAAGAGCAGCTGACCCTTGGACATGCCTGAATATAAAACTAATTTCCCCTAGATAAGTGAGGAAAGTAAGTACAAGAGCTGTTTTACTCTAAGCAAGTGAGAAAAGTATATACAAAACCTGTTTACCTCTAAGTAATGAGGAAGATTGAGTGCTATAGTAATTAGTAGCTTACGTAGTGCTTACAAGTTCTGAACAAGCGCCAAGCATGAATAAGCAATCCAGATAGGGTCTTGGATAACATAAACACACTGCCCCCCCAACAGGTACACAATCATATATCCATGTACACCACAGGGCCCCTGTACCCACAACTACGCAGGTACAAGCTGCACTCAGGCTGCATGGGACTTGTCCACATCACAGTTTGTATCATACACATATGGCAAAACAAGATGCTCTCCACGTACACATCATGTAAAACATAGCTCCATGTCAGGCTGTGTAAACATTGAATGGTGCACACCAACAGGTATCACAACCCATAAAGATGGGAGGCACCATTGATAATGGGAAGTACTGCACTACTATCCTGCTGAGTCTGGTCTGGAAGGCCATGAACCTTGATCAAATAATTGATGTCAGCAGTATAGATGCAGATGACAGTAAGGTTGATTTCACACTGCATATTATAACCTTGCCAGGTCATAGGACATCATCACCCATACTGTGTTCCACCTACACTTGGTATACTAGATGAACATTCCTATGTCACAGGAGTGTTTTGCAACGGGACTCCTGGCAGAACCAACACTACAGAAGGTGCCTGAATAATACATGCTCATCACACCAGTGGCAGCTACAGTAAGACAGGGTTAATTAATTGTATTCCCCCTCATTGTAGTCCATACCTCACAGACAAACAGAAGGCATCTGCCTATTGAAGTATGCGAATGACTATGACCTAGGAACAATAGCCGACTCAAGAGTGTTGTGGACAACATACAGAAGGAGCTTTGTGGATGAGGTGTGTGTGACATATGGCCACAATCTGACAGCTACATATTGCATTGTCACCCTTATGTTAATAACCCTGTACCCATGAACTACCACCTAGGCAGCGGTCAACATAATGGACACTTATGTGTAAGGGATGCAGCTGGGAAGTTGTCTTTCCTGTGATAGCTACATCACCACACCTGTCAGGTAGTCATATGTGGCAACCCTAAAAATGACAGGGTGCCTTCCATGAATATAGAGATCATTGTCCAGCAATACACAACACTCAAGTGACCCATATCAGATCCCATATTTCCTTTAAGACGTATTGGCCATGTGCAGATGGCCTACACCAGCCTTCCCATTCCCCATCTTCACTATGTAGCATGATGCATACCCTAAATAAATCCATGTCCAACCCAGTGATGTTGGACATGCTACAAGTACACATCCTGATCTCAAACACATACTTCATGGACATCCACCTTCCACATGCTGGACAGATCCTTGTCCCATACACTTTACATAGCCCTGCCATACTATGCATTCCTGTCCATCAAAGCTGCATATCACTCCCCTCTCAGACATGGTGTGATGACCACATGGTAAATGTATCATTAACCCTGTGGATCAGTAATGTGGCACTGCTCCACCTGGCCCCAGAGACCCACCTTTTGGCTACTGCCAGGTAACCTTTCATCCGAGATTCATACATGGCCCATGGCATACAGCCTACTAGTTGACTTTGACTGTACATGCTATAGTTGATATCCATCCCTGCAAATACCATCTGGCTAGCCAGTGTCCCATGTGTGTCACATGTGCAACACAGGTGATACATGGCAGGATGTTGAATTGCTGTACAGTGCCATGTAGATGTATATGGCAGAACACATACATGTAAAACCTTATGTGAGCAAGTCTGCAGGGTCACAGGTCATGTCTGTTAAGGCAGTGTAAGTCTTTATATGTGACATATACAAAGCATCAAGGTCGATTGCATTAATGTGGACACATCCAGCCATGTGCTGATAGGGAGGAATACCAGTACAGGCAAACAGACATGCCCACATCAAGACAGCATCCACATGGAGTATGAGCAATGTAATCAGGTGACACACACACATATATGGTGATAATATCCACTCACCATTAAGTGTCACATGTGTGTGGCACAAACACGTCAGTGTCATGTAGCTTTGCAAATACAACTATTTAAATGTAATAAATGTGATACACATGTATATTCAGCTGTAGCTCTGTATGTCTGTGTGAGTTACTGTGACCTTTCTCCATCATTATGTCTTCCAGGTATGCTGTGTGCAAGGCTACCCCCTTTTACTTGCTTGGAGGATGAGGCCCTCATCCCATACCTACTTGATGAGGCCCTCATCCCATACCTACTTGACAATCATGATATCCTGTTCAGCCATGTGCCACAGGATGCACAGCAGCGAGATGCCCTGTGGATGGAACTTTGCAGGAGGGTTAATGATGTGGGTGGCCATAACCGCACATACCAGCAGGTGCGCAGACAGTGTACAGAACTCATTAGATTGGTGAAACAGCATGCAAATGCAATCACCTGGAAACAGGGTGCAACAGGTGGTGGACCACCAACCCAGCCCCCACTCACACGTACCGAGGAGCTACTGAACCACATCCACAAGCCTTAGCCAATATTGTGGAGGTGGGTGTCTCTCAACCACTGAGCCTGGAGTTGCCTGGTAAGTCAGTACTGCACCTATAAGAACTATATTCCATATAGTTGCATGTATCACTGTACAATATGTAATGTAACATCATATGCAAGGCATGTATACACACATGCTGCATACTATAGTATGCTACTCTGTGTATGCACACCTGTGCATACACCATAGTATATTCTAATGTACTGGTGTATGTGTTAACATGCACATTGCACTCTGTTGCCATCATACAGGCATGGATAATTCTCATGCTGCTGTATTACTCCTATTTAGGTACCTCTGGCATTCCGCTGCGACAGCAGCCTGTTGCAGGTGAGACTGTTATTATTTATAAGGCATCATATTGCACAGATCTATCTGCCATGTGGCCATTTACAACATGTACACATAATGTATGGTCCTGTTACAATATACAGGTCGGATCTGCAATGCATCACAATGCCTACCCATGTGCAACACTTGCAAACTATGTGAATCACCTCACCAACATGAATCCTCACAACCTGTAATTGCCAGATATGTGGACAGCTGTGCATACAATGGTGGAGGTGCTGTTCACTGTAGGGACATGTACTACAGATCAGAACTACACATGTGGGGAATACAAACAGTACTACACAGTGGGCTGGAGTATGGCCAGTCCACAGGATTCACTGGTGTGGATCATAGCCCTGCTATGAATGTCACACAATGTGATTTGCTATTTTGACATGTCCATGATATCTAGTAGCCTGGCTGCAACACTGCCTAACTAACCTGAAAACATATCCCACATACCACCCTTTGTCTGCATAACCCTGTCGTCAGTGGAGCATATGACATCTATGGGTGTATGTCATATGGGACAACACAGACATGTGAAATAGATGCCTGTCACAATAATTTGGCCAACACATGTACACACATGGCCATGGAGGATGGCTAGAGACATGAAGCAACACACACAGTAGACATGATGTGCTTGTGTGTACACCCTGTCGTACAATGGCTACACATGGTCCAACTATGGCCTTTGTGTAATGGTTATACTGTAGATGTGGAACACTAGACATCCTATAGGCCTGAGCACATCTTGTGTAGGCGTGACATCAATCCACCACATAAGATGTGTTGAACATCTTGAGGGTGTCACAACATGACAGCAGTCACCTGTATAGTATCCACATCAGCCCACAGATACAGTACATTCTCGTTGCTGGTGTTGGACATCAATGTCATACTTGCTCCTCGTGTGTGTGTGGTACACAGATGTCATGTGGGACATGGTGTACCGACGTGTTCGCCATGTCTGGACATAGTTGCCAGGCATCAGCAATTTGGTTGCAGATGTGCAGGGGTGTCATCCGTACACACTTCAGTGACCTGTGTCACAACTTCCACATCATGGTTTAGTGTGTATACACCTCAGTGACGTGGGTCACATTCCACAGTATATATGTATTGTATCTGAACACAGTCATGGCTATGAACTGTGTCTGTAACTCACACTGTATAGCAATAGAGATGCCTCATAATTCCCTGCAATGGCCATGGACATCAGCTAAATGTGCAGTATATCTGTAGGGCGGACACACAACACTGCATTGGGACACCATTACCCCACTGTATATTTGACAGGACATCATTGTGTTAAACATGTATGCATGTCATTGCACATGTCAGCAGATCACATGTCATACTACATGTGATTGTCAAGGTCATATGCTACACATCAGGCAGGTGTACTGTTAACCTGTGCTGGTCTACATGGTGTAACACAGGGATGCATGCTAACTACTACTATGATTGTGTAATTTGCATGCCACCTGCTATGACACATGCATGCGGTTGTGTGCAACCCAGGGATGTATGATAACTACCACTATTATTGTCTGTGCTGCATGCCATCTGCCGTATCACATGCATGTTGCATGCCTTCTGTCATATCACATGAGTGTGTGTGTGTGTGTGTGTGTGTGTGTGTGTGTGTGTGTGTGTGTGTGTGTGTGTGTGTGTGTGTGTGTGTGTGTGTGTGTGTGTGTGTCTATTGTATAGATTGTAATGTACAGTTCTTGTCTGCCCTCACAGGTGATGTAGGTGCATTGCCCTCCTGCCGTACATCTGATGTTAGTGTCCCCACAGACTCTAGCAGTGATGATGAACATATGACTGAGACACAGGCAGAGTTGTCAGGGGCTGAAACTGTGCCATTGGTTGCCATTCCAGCTATATCCCCCTCATCCCCACACACAGATCCCATGCCTGCACATACCACATCACCAGTGGCCATAGAGGAAGGACAGTTGGTGCATGGTAGCTTGGAACAGGAAAGTGTGGGGGCTATGGAAGGTGTGCCCACACACCATGGTGTCAGCCGACTGACTGGTGGTGCCCCACACAGGCAGGTGGCCAATGCTGCTCACAGGAGGACCTCTGGCCAACATGCTCCTGCAAGACAGAGCGCAGTAGCTGGTGTCACCAGATGCATGTTTCAGGCTGTAATGGAGGCACAGGCACGTGCTGAATGGCACAACAGAGAAGATCAGAGGCTTCAGAGGGCTGCTGTCCATTCTTTAAACAACAACATCCAGGCAATGGTAAATGCTCAACAGCAGATTGCTGAAGCTTTGGATAGACAGTTGGGTGACATGGTTGGTGCCCTTGACTGTGGCATGACAATTCACAAGTGTGAGCTGTCTGTGTTGGAACATCTGGTAGGAGTAAGATATCGGGTACATGGATGTAGGCCTGCTACATCACCTGTTTCAGGTCTATGTGTACGAGCTACCTCACATGTCTGCTCCCATAATGGCGGTAGCAGCAGCAGTGCATCTGGTGCTGTGCTGTCCACACCATGACACAGTAAGCCACGTGCACATGGCCCGGGACGCTCCCAACAGGGACATGGTTTCAGTGGACAAGTGACATCAGACAGTACCCAATCTGCACCTCTGCCTGGTAGTGCCCGTGCAACCCCTGGCAAGCACAGGTCACATGTCCATGGCCGGACACCGTGAAATGTAAAACCTGGCCTGCACAGTCTGCAGCTGTCAATAATACTCCTCTGTAGGCCAGACACATGCCAGAACTGTGTGCATACATACAGGCACACACTGGAAACATATGTAGGGCACCACAACACACACATGCATAATATCCACACATGCCCAATTAGATCAAAGGCCCTAACCCACACACATGATGTCATCCAATGGTGCATAGCCTAGGCCTCTGGCAAACATCATCACCCTGTGCATATGATGATGCCTGTGCCGCATCCCTGACATCCACGCCATCAGTACAGGGACATGCTCATATGGTCTGATGCACAGGGTGAACAGACTAGGACGATAAGTGGAGTTTACAATTGTTGAGTACTGTTGACAGGCAGCAGACATACCATGTACTACAGGTGTACAATGCATTTTGTACTGTTAACAGTATGTGTCTTGTGTAACAGCAGTAACTACATGTTGGTAATGATGTTCTGCTGTCCTCCTTAAGGTCTAATTGCACATGCCAGTGGATGTCAGTGTTTGCAGTTAGATTCCCATATGTCAATATGGACTACTCACAGGTATGTATGAATATACCAGCATGCACCATGTAGCTGCCATATAACAGTGAGAATGTCCCACGTTCCAAACACGTCTACTGATCTAAGAGCATGATAGCTGTGTATTAAGCTACTGTGGCTACAGACGTGACATCCATAAAGGGTGACATCACAGGTACAGTTACATGGAGTGGTGAGGTAAGAGAGCGGTCTACCTGATTACAAGGGTATAGGCTAGTGGGAAGTGTGATGCCTCATTGGGAATCAGTAATACACGTTCCCATGACAGGATGCCAACACACAACTGCACCCACACACTCAGGTATTGACACACATGTACTCAGTGACACAGTAAAACACCCACACACACACGGATTCACTGACACAGTAACACACTCGCACACAGTTACTACTGGTGAGGTGAGGACCCCTGCCAATGTGCAAATCATCATTACAGTACTGTGCACCTGCATGATGCACCACAGAGAATACACATGTACAGGTAGTCAGTATGGCCTAAGATTGGGGACATCAACACGGATAGTAGAATTCATCGCCTGGATGGGGGGAGGGGTCTTATCAGTTCAGTATGGTAACATACATCCTCACTCCAGGGACCAGACAGCCATACATACTTACACACACACACATACATACACTGTGGCATTCAGTATTGAATACACCTATGTCACGCACATACAGATACCTCACATGTGTGAGATACATGCCCCTGCCTATGTCCTGATTTCTACATTGCAGTCTGTACAGATGTGTACACTAGTGTACAGGAGAGTGAGTAACAATTGAGATGTATTCTCCACCATATGTGACATATATGGACACACACGCAAACACACATGCCAGTACTGTGAATCAAAGACCTGCCTAGCTCATGATATGTATGACAGACTTACAGCAGTATTGCATGCGTTACTAACTTTACTGATGCTTCCTTTGGCAACAATGCTGATATATGCACACGGGACGTCTTAACTGTTAACAGGTGTCAAGTGATTTACCTTCGCTGTCACCCTGACTGCTGTCTAAGTTGTGTGCTATGTCCTTCAATTAATGAAACCATTGCTTACCGGTTACACAGGTTATTGTAGGACTGCTTGTGACACACCTGTGAGCTGTCCTCAGCAAACATCCATCTGCAAAGATGCCCCACCACTTAGTTATTTCCACACATCTGTCCATACCAGAGGTACATCTTTCCATACATTCAGCATATCACCATATACAGTTGGCAATGCTGAGGCTGTATTGCAACTGCATGATGTACTAGGATACACGTTACCTGCATACATCAGCAACTGCACACGTATGTTATCTGAATGTACAACACTACATGTACATGTGTGTAGGTCCTACAATCCTGTCATTTGGGCATGCTTGTAGGCATTGCAATTGGTGGACATGTGTAATGACATACATGACACATGGACTGTTGTATGATATGATAGGTGTAATGGGTGACCGGTACAGAGGGAATGTTACCTCTGTCAACATTGATATCACACCTTATGTACTGTTAGCATTCAGCAGCCATGGACCTACATTCCATGTGCAGGTGTGTAATGGCTGTAGCCACCTGTTTGCACAAAGAAAAACAACAGCTATGCTATTTACATGTATGTTGGTGTGTGTGTGTATGTGGCATGTACATACCCAGGGCAGGTACATGTATGTCATATCCATACATGAGGGTGTGTACTGGTGTACAGCAACAGTCATCTGCTAATGCTGGAAAGTACCGAGGGCCCCTGGTATGTGTACAGCTGACCTGGTTACAGACAGTGGTATCATTGTATTGCATAAAACATGATGCAACTGTGTCAGTACATGGGTACTCTCTACAGTTGATGTAAAGCTTGGTACAGTCCACTGGTCAAGGGTCACATGGTGGTGTACTCTTATATGTCCTACAACATGTATGGATGCATGTTGGTGGTCCGAGGGCATGGTGGTGTCTGTCTGAGGTTTACATCCTAGAACGCAGCAGGTGACACTGTGTCCTGCACATGACTCATCTGTGATGCTTTTCATGGGGGTACCGGTCAGTACATGTGAGTGGCCTCTATGTATGTGGGGACACCACCACCTTGGAGTGGTCCGTACCTGTTTTATGGCCCACATGTCTGGTTCTGAAGTATATGGTGGTAGTGCTATTGTGCACTACAGAGCCATCAGCCAGGTGTTCCTCACTGCACAGATGTCAGTACTCCCCATTGTTGAATCTACAGTGAGCAGCTGTGATTATGGACCCTACACATCTAGCACTGGTTAGCATAAGAAAACAATGCAGTTGTCCTGTAGGTGTCAGCGTGTTATCCTGTGTTTAGGACATTTGCCTTGGAATGGCACTGTATAGGCGGATGCGACTTGGGTATTATCCCCACTTCCTTGAATCATGGATGCATGTGATATGTGTCAAAGGCCTGTCTACTGTCAGCCATGTCATCCCAGAATGACAAACACTGGACAACCTTGTACTTACAGGAGGGCATTGGCTCATTGTGTTATTCAAGCAGTTGCCACCTCTAGCAAGGCTCATTGTGTTGGTCAAGCAGTCTCCACTCCTAGCAAGACATCACTGTGAGTGGTGATATTGTGCTTGGTATAGGATGGAACACCTAAGGAGATGGACAGCAGCAGATGTTGTGTAAAAGACCGGTGTCAAATATATGTAGAGCAGCATTCCTGCTAACAATGACAACTACTAACACCAGAGCCCATTACAATGTGTTCTTTACATCTACCTGTAATAGCATGGCCACTGTGGCCTTCCATGTTTAGAATCAGAGTGCATCCCAGTCAGCCCTGTGCTATTAAATGTATGAGCATGCCCAGTATAGCCTTGTGTAGATGGACACATAGTGCATTCCGAGCAGCCTTGTGCTACTAAGTGTGTGAGCATGCCCAGTGACACCTTGTTTCGGTAATGTGCCTCTGTGTATGGGCATGGCCATTGTAACCCTATATAGTGGTAGTAGTCATCGTCCATTCCACAGATGGGCATACTCCAGGTCAGGATGGATTCCTACTTTAAACACACAGGTTCACAGGTATGTACAGCGTAAATGCCAGCATCCCTGATGATGTCCACATTCCAAGAAGGTCATAATGACAGCCTTGAAATGTGTAGTCTGTGTGGCGTGACTTGAAAGTATGTAGTATTGTAATAGTGATCTGTAAATAGGCAGGTGTTCCATTCCCACCACTGGCATGTGTGTGTGTGTGTATGTCTGTCCCTGTTTGCCAGAGGACTGTAAATTGCTTTTAGACTGCTCACACTCCATACAATTCGTATACCCACTTTTGGCAGGGTTGATGATGACACCCACCTACAAATACACCTCTGGGAGTACAGTGTTCCAGTAATCTCGGTAGCATGTTCTGTAACTGTGTAATGCTGTAGTGTAATAAAGTAGTTAGGCCGGTGTTATAATCCCAGACTGTCCGTGTGAGTGTGTGTGTGTGTGTGTGTGTGTGTGTGTGTGTTTGTCCCCATCTGCCTGAGGACTGAGTAATGCTTTTACACTGCTCACACTCCTTACATTTCTTATACCCACCTTGGGCAAGGCTGATGATGTCACCCATCTACAAATACACCTTTGGAAGTGCTGTGTCCCAGTAATCTCGGTAGTGCGTTCTGTAACTGCGTAATGCTGTAGTGTACTAAAGTAGTTAGGTCGGTGTTCTAATCCCAGACTTGCCAGTGTGTGTGTGTGTGTGTGTGTGTGTGTGTGTGTGTGTGTGTGTGTGTGTGTGTGTGTGTGTGTGTGTGTCCGTCTGCCTGAGGACTGAGTAATGCTTTTAGACTGCTCACATTCCTTACATTTCTTATACCCACCTTTGGCAAGGCTGATGATGTCATCCATCTACAAATACACCTCTAGGAGTGCTGCGTCCCAGCAATCTCGGTAGCACGTTCTGTAACTGCATATCACTGTAGTGTAATAATGTAGTTAGGTCGGTGTTCTAATCCCAGACATGCCGTGTGGTGTGTGTGCGTGTGTGTGTGTGTGTGTGTGTGTGTGTGTGTGTGTGTGTATGTGAGGACTGAGTAATGCTTTTAGACTGCTCACACTCTATACAATTCTTATACCCACCTTTGGCAAGGCTGATGATGTCACCCATCTACAAATACACCTCTGGGAGTGTTGTGTCCCAGCAATCTCGGTGGAGCGTTTTGTAACTGCATAATGCTGTAGTGTAATAATGTAGTTAGGTCGGTGTTCTAATCCCAGACATGCCGTGTGGTGTGTGTGTGTGTGTGTGTGTGTGTGTGTGTGTGTGTGTGTGTGTGTGTGTGTAAGTGTGTGTGTCTGTGTGAGTTAGTCTGCCTGTGTAAGACAAGTACAGTGCTTTGTAGAGTATGCACTCTCCGTACAAATTGCATGACCACCTTTGTCATTCCTGCTGTTGTCACTCACCTAGTATATACCTGTAGGTGTGCCGCAACCCAGTATTCTCCGTATTACATGCCCTAAACACATATTGCTGCAGTGTGATTTGGTAGGGGTTTGTATACAGGACATGGCAAGTGTGTGTTTGCCTGTCAGAGCCTGTGTAGAGGTGGCCGTGATTGTCTTACCATTGGACATGTCTGGGAGCAGATTTTGTAGTTTTCCTATATGGTATCCGTCTTATGACACATTGGCCACCTCACGAGTAGTACAGTTGTCAGTCATCCATGGGACTGTGTTGGCAAGCCATACCCATACATCGGGCAAAAGGCCTGGTGAACAAAGTATGCAGCCCTACTAGTACCCGTTATATGTCCCGCACCCATGTGCCATGCACAAACAAACTTGCCTAGGATATCCTGCTATGTTGCTAGTACCATGCACATTGATGACAGATAGTAGGCATGGTGTGGATGCAGTGGCCTGCAGAGGACATGCACCCTGTACAGCGGTACAATAGGCACATATATGCGGACATTGTGCCTTCACTATGTTCCACACTGAATGCCTGCAACATATGTGGTGCCATCAAATGTGATCCACAGAGGCCAGACAATGCTGTACACATGTGCCCTGTATAGACCCATGCTACTGACAACACAGAATACCTGTATCATACTATCCATGCAGGTGCAGGGTCGATCTGCTCACAATGTCCATGTGAAGGACTATCAAACACAGACATGGCATGCATTGCAAAGCTATGGCCATACACATTGGTAACCAGGATGTCAGGCCAGATAATGCAGTACCCATCTGTGTGGGACATTGCAGACACTACACCCCTGCACTGCACACCATTGTCAGGTGATGCGATGCCAAGGATTACCACTTACCCAGCCTTGTACAGCCATCTTGCACAGCCAACCACTACACGCTACACACCCATGAAGCAATGCATACCTGCATGCCAGTACTGGCACCCTGTGTCTGCGTGTGCGTTGTGATGCTCCCAACCACAGTCACTCCCAGTATAACCCTCGATGGCATACCAAAAGATGTCAAGCACTTTCACATGTCCTAGCCCATAGAACCTCCAGATATCCCCTGTGGTGCATGTGGTCTTGTGCATTACTGTAGTGTGGCAAACTAAGTAGTTATGTTGTGTATTTGTGGCCCTGGAAAAGGTGTCAATGCATGTCCATTAGAGAGTGTGGTTGTGGTGACAATGGCATCCGTTCACATGGACAGCCATGTGTGCCGCACCTAATGTATGTCTACTATATCTCTGTTGCAGATGTCACTCACCTACACACATATATGTTCTTACAGCACAGCAACATGTCGCCTTTGTGGCACATCTAGTAACGTCATGCAAATGTAATAGTAATGAGATAGTCAGTCAGGGGTTTGACCCCTGTACTGTTCGGCGTGTGGCAGATGATGCTTGTGGTTAAGTCTCCAAGCCCTTCCCTGGTGTACTTTGCCTGTCCCACCCACACACTCTCTGGTGGATGTGAAGGAGTACACCTGCACAGCAGCAGCATGTGTATTGTAAGTGATGGACATGGTCAGGTGATGGCCTCTGCACCTATTGCAGTCCTACTCTAGCTGATTGCATGTGGTACAGCTGTGATGGTGTTCCCATAGCCATCCGCATGATAAACACAGTACACTATCTAGGGAAACATGTTGTTATTTGGCCATGACAGTCGCTGTGAGTGGTACCTGGATGTGGTGTTCTGACACGGCATCACTGATGATATCTGGATGTACCTCAATAATTTTCCATAGTGGGAAATAGCCTAAAGACAGGAGGGTGATGTGCCACACATGACTACAGCATGTAAGTGTAGCTATGCTGCATTGAGACTACTGCCTGTTTAATGTGTGTGTGATAATGGCTATTCTGCATGTTATAATACAGACATGACAGTACTCTGTTCATGAGGGACCCCCAGCTGTAGGGCCATCTGTGATCTGGTCAATGTGTGCAACCATTTGTTTCCTGTGTTACACACTGAACACACATCTGTGCACAGCAGAAGCATGGTGTGAGGACTGCAGTCAGTACATGAGGATAGGGATGTATTACTGCCATTGCATCCCTGACTGTATATGTGTCACATGAGACAGTGGTATGACAGACACTGTCTGGGGTTCTCAGTGACAAGCCAATAATGGGCAACTGTTCATAGCTGCGGTCACACGTCTACTACACATTGTACAAATGGCATGCAGTATACATGCATGTGTTGTGCTTCCTCTGCAAATGTATACCATCTGTTGTGTTGGGTTGTTGGTGATATCTATGCATACTGTCGTAGGTAATCCTGTATGCTGTTGTCTATCACTAAGCCATATGTGGGTTTAAAACACAACACCATAGGCTGAATGGGTTGGGAGGTCCCAGAAGAACCTCCTGTCCCACTTCAGCTGACCATGGTGTTACTCCCACTGGTAAAACCCTGCCTGTGGTGTGAGTAGCGGTGGTCTGCTCACTTCTGGGAAGCTTTTTATGACATACACTGAAAGCACTATATAATACCAAAATTGCTCTTGATTCCCTTCACATTCCTTGTGCATGCTTTATTGTTACGACATTCATTCTTCACACACACACACACACACACACACATATATATATATATATATATATATATATATATATATATATATATATATATATATGTATGTGTGTGTATATATATTACATCTGTACATATAAACATACATTTCCTAAGCTGGGAGCTGCTTACACCCGCACAGGCGCACTCGCCTATGCTTACTGTGAGTTACATATGTTTACTGCCGCTTATTTGTGCTTACTTGTGCCTTATTCATTATGACAGTACCATTTTGATTGAAAGGATCTGGTTAATGGTCCCATGCGATACACATGTTCACTTTTACATGTTTAAATGTAGGCTTTTAGTAGAGTAACATTCATTGCACAAGGGAAATGATATGTGCTATAGTCGAACTTGAACCGTGAATGCCTTTTATTTAGGCGGATGCTCTAACCACTTCACTATTGGTGTTCTGCTGCATTTATATGTATTCCCATGGTTCATAGTTACCCGAACACACGCCTCATCACTTCACTTACACAGCAGGCATCCATTTTCCTGTTGGGAAAACTGCACTACTACACATGCGCCATTCCCTATTCCCTACTGCTCTGGACCCGTGCTGCATGTTGACTCACTCCGAGGATATTCAGACCTCCAAAGCCTATAGTCCTGGCACATACGTGTGTTTGATTCTCAGGGTGTTCATGTGGTCATCCTGGTTTAGGCTTGTCCAACTGGGGACCGGAACAGCCCTATAACTGTTTGAAAGTCAGATTTTACACATGGACAAGGTTACTCCCACTTTTAGCATCCTACCTGTGGTTAGAAACCAGATGTTACTTCATTTCTACATAGGATTTGGGGGGCACATCTGACTGTTACTACATTTCTACATAGGATGGGGGGGCACACCTGACACTTGTATACATTTGCTATGACTGTACTGGTATGTCAGGTACTCCATTTCATTCTGTATTCTAGCCTATCATGCTGACTAGAGGCATATCAGTGTACTACAGGTCTTAGGTTTGATTGACCTACATTTCAGTTTCTAACTTCTTACCCTTCAGAAGTAACATCCCACTGCCTGACCTGTTGAAGTCTGTCTGTGTATATCTGGGGCGGGGATGTTCTCCATAGCCATCAATCAGAGGCTTTAGCATAGCCTTTGTTTGTGTTTGTCTATGCCTGTCCTGCTGGCTGAGACTGTTGTTGGGTATGTGAGCCTCCCTGACTGGCATGTGTGTGTCCTATGGACACACATGTGGCCCAGCACATTTCCTGCAGTGTGTTTTGTCACCTTATCTAGCACTGGCTACTATGCTGACACCAGTATTTGTTACAGATCTCATGCTGCCTCTATAGGTGTCTACTATCTGCTAGCATCCCATTCAGCCACCCGATTCCCTTGCATGCCCAACATCCATACCATAGATACGAGTAACAACACATACTACTCTATTCGGCAATTGGTAGGAAGAGTGACTTACCTTGTGGCTGTGCCAGTATTGAGGATGGTGCTGGAGGGCTGCCTATGTCGCATGCACATAGTACACTTCCTATACATGGTTAACCACAGGTAGTGTCATGTTTGGCATCCCTTTTACTGTATGTGTGAGTCAGAGAGTGGTGTCATTCCCTGGGTCCCTACCATGTCAGTGTATGTGCTATGTGTTGCCAAGGCCTGGGCATACTGGGCATTCCTCCTTCTGCCTACTGGGACAGGGCCAGGTTGTTCCTCCTCCAAGTCACTCTTTGCCTGTGCAGGCCTTGGCAATGGTGGGGGGCTGTGTGCCCCTGCTCCATGCTGTTCCTGCTGCAGCTGTTTCCACAGTATCATATTGTGTAGCTTGGGACATATGATGATAATTTGGGTACATTTAGCTGGTGAGCACTGCAAGGTTCCACTGGATGTGTCCAGGCACTGGAACCATGACTTGAGCATCCCAAACACATACTCCATTATGATTCTGGTCTGTGCGTGTGCCTTATTATGGAGTTCTTTGTTCAGGTGTGTGTGCATTTCTGATGGGTGTCATCAGCCACGGCTCCAGTGCATAACCAGCATCCCCCACTAGGTGACCGTAAGGGCTGTCTCCACTGGCAAATTTCTGGTACAGCTGCATCAGATGCCAGATGTGGGAGTAGTGATAGCTTCCAGGGCAGCCAGCACACACATTCATTATAATTCCCTGGGCATCGCACATGACCTGGCAGTTGATGGAGGTGAAGCCCCTGCGGCTGATGTAGACCCTACCCCGGTGCTTTGATGTGTATGTGCGTGCAGTCTATAGCACCCACTACCTCAGGGTATTCTGCTATTTGGTAGGTGAGACCCATATTGCTGGCCAATGCCTCATGGGTGTTGTGGAAATATACGTGCTCACCAGCATGTCTTGACATGGCATCCAGGAACTGGTGGAGTACCCTGGATACTGATGCCTGTGAGATCCCCATGATATCCCCAGTTGGACATTGGAAAGTACCTGTGGCTAGTAGTCTTAGGCATACACATACCTTGGTATCCACTGGGATGGGTTCCCCCTCTGTGGGTTCTGTGTGTGAGGTGTGGCCGGCACAGCTCAACGATTTTCTGTAGGAGGTCCCTGTCCACCCTATTGTGCTCTACTATCTCCAGCTCATGTTGCTCCTGCTAGGTTACCCTTGGTCTGTACACTCTTCTCCCTCTCCTCACTGTGGTTGTCAGCATTCTTATCCTCACCACCCTCAGCCTCTTCCACATATTGATTTATGATAGCTGCTGCAGCCTCTATCATTTTTTTGCTTTTGTTTGGTAAAATTTCCCTGCTTGTGTACACCAGTGGTGTAGAGTATGTGGGAAAAAACATAGGGAAAGGTGTTTGCATAGTTTATGGTAGTGTGCTGGGCTGGGCTTTTCTGCTGCTTGTGTAATTGGCTGATTCTGATACATTTCACCTGCCAGCTATGCTAATTTTCCTTGATTACTTTCCTACAGCTGTTTTCCCTTCCCATTGCCTTCCTGTTTAAGCCCAGGGGTGCACTGTGCAAACACAGTGCTCAGATGTGCACAGAGCTGCTATTTCCTGGTTTACCTTCTTTTTTTCCTTTAAAACCCAGTGCATGGTACGCGCACCCGCTTAGATAATGTAAAGAGTGCTAGGCAGCCTCAGACATACCCCATTGCTTAGCTCTGCTAAGCTCAGGGAAAACCTGAGCCACAGGGCTCTGATAGGCTTACAGTATGCCTGACACACCCCTCTATGATGTCATCTAACTCTTAGGCTTGCACCTTGCTCTTCCTGCACCGACATGGTTCGGTGCAAGCTAGCCATGAGGGAGAATCTGGGATTCAGTATCATTCCCTTCATTTGCATAACAAGTCCCACACTGAACCTTCCCCCTTAGCACCCACTATTCACTGGCCATGTTGTCTTCTGCCTGCCATTGAATATAATGGCAAAATAGTGATTTTGGATAAATGATTATTTCAGTTTTTTTTTAATTTTTGACCCGATCCTGTTTGCTTGCTACTGCCCTACGCTTAAACAGCCGAAATCGGCTAAAAAATAAAAGTTATTATTTTTTTTTTTATTTCATCAACTGTTTTCCATGCCAGTGGTCATATATTTGGCCATTAGGATGCTTTCAACATAATATACACCCTTTATTTGGAGCTGTCGTGGCTCCATTTTGTAGTTTGCAGAAATGTACTCACTTACTAACTGAGTACATTTCTGCAGACTACAATAGCCCTGCACGGCTGGCTGCCAGCTTCCTGGATCGCAAATTCACCTCATTTGCATGGGTTTCACCTGCAAATGGGGTAATTTACATACAGGAGATGTGTCTGTGCAGGAATAGTGCAGGAGCGCTCGTGCAGATCCCTGGAGCTTATTCCTGGATCACACAGCGGCCATATTGCCTCCAGCAGCTCCTGCACTATTCCTGCATGCCGTGCAAGCTCTGCACAGCGTGCACTATTCCTGCACACCATGCAGAGCTTGCTGAATCTGGGAGACTGTGTTTAAAATAGGCTGTATCCACAACTGCTATTTGTGTTCATATGCAACAGGTCAGAATAGGGGAACTTGTAACCTTAGCAACCTTTGTAACAAGTGAACTTTCCTCAAGGGTCTGTCCTGTGACTGCCTCTTTTTGACATCTTTTTCTCAGATATCAAAACCGATTCCTGTGTCTGGCCAATAAAATATGCAAATGGCTACAATCTTGGGAACATTACACTTAAACACATTGACAATGCAGCCCTTCAAATGACACTTAAAATATTCAAGAATGATGTATTACCAATAACCTTGCCTTCTATGTCAAAAAAAAGCATCATTCAGGCATTTGTCAAAAAAAAAAAAAAAAAAAAAAACACCAAGTTTAAATTCTGTTAATGGAAAAAAAAAAATTCAAAGAGCTTAGAGCCCTTGTATATGAGGACCTTTTTATTTGATACCTATGTAGCTGTTACTATCTGCAAAACCATATGCAGTTGCCTGGTACCAGTTTTATATTCTAAGAGTCTTAAGAGTAAGACCCAGACTAGTGAGCCTCAATGTGCAAATATGGGGACTTCGATACACCAAGTCTTAGAATCAGTATGCAGAAGTTGTGGGCAAAGGGGGGTGGAGCTTTACAAGAGCAGATATTTGTCAACATTCATTGCTGTACTTTTGTTTGTTTGTGTGTTTTGTTTTTATAATTTTAGGACACGCAGTTATAATAGTGACCTGATTTTCAGTGTCAGTAAATCCACACCAGGGATTTTAATGTCACTACATGTGCAGCTCTTATCAGACCAGTTACAGCATATACAACATAATGTGTATTGTTATGCAACCTATACACACACACACACACACACACACACACACACACACACACACACACACACACACACACACACGCACACACACACCTGGTGAAATTAGAAATGCCCAAAGATTCCTCACTTAAAACAATCAAAGCAATCATAGGCTTATTAAATGGCCAAAAAAAGTTGCAGTTAACTCTTTCTCCTGTATTTATTTTGTTGCCCTCTTAGAGAAGATCTGTGCCAGACATACAAAGCATTAAAGGAACCCTTAGTATTTGAGACCCTTAGAATATAATCCCTACACTAAGCCTGAATAAAAATAAATATCAATCATACTGTAAGATTTGAAAATGTCATATCACAAAGACTCCCATGCCTGTGAAATAAACTAATTCTCTCAGATAAACTCAGCCTTTCAATATGTCGAAGAAGAAACAGGATAACAACGTTGGCACCGATAAGTTCCAACATGGCATCTTGAGCATCACGCTCCTTAATGGTTGGTAGGTGTTGAGTTGTTTAACCAAATCTATGAAGCTATTAACCTATATTTTATCTTTACTGGTGTTCTTCTAAAAATCTGGCGAAGCACTGAAAAATTGACAATTCATGATAGTGTCATGGCTTCAGTCACAACAGATGTCAAAATTAAAAAAAAAAAAAAAACTCTATAGGTTTGGAAATGACATTACTGGAACGTATTTCCCCCAAGAAATAACACAGTTACTGCTTAAGAACATCGCTCTTGGGCATCAAACAACATCTCACGTGAGACGATCATTTTAGGAGTCCTGAATATTGATTTGCAAATTATTAACAGTAACAGTCCTTGTAATGTCATTAATCCATTAATCCATATAGTTTCACTCAGCTTATTTCAACTCCCACAGGAAACAACTCTGTTAGAACCTCTACCTCAGAATGGATTCTCTCTGGTACCCCAAACAAACTCTTCTCAACAGGTGCCTTACCAGGTACCTTAAGTGATCACCTAGCCATTTTTACAATAAGGCATTGGAAGCCTAACCAAAAATGGCCTTGGTACAACCTTGCTCACAACCTCTCTTCCTTTATTAAGGACAGATTCATTAAGAAATCAGTCAACTGTAGAGCTCTTCAAACCCTTCTACAAAATGAAGTTATAGCTGTTTTCAACTTCATTTTCCATGACATACTAAATGAAGTACTCAATAAGAATAAAAATAATTAAATCAAATCCAGCACCATCACTTTCAAAAAGTACTAAATGTTTCATGAAAGAGACAGAAATATAGGCTGGAAAATGGAAGCAATTAAAACCATAGCTGCCCATCAGTACTATAAACTTTTCAGACATTCCACTAAAAATCAAGTCAAAACAAATAAAATATTGCTATATCAACATAAAGGCAGCACATTATAACAACCCTAAAGCTTTTTGGACAACAGTCCGCCATGTGTTAAAACCTGGTACACCAATATAACCTACATCTGCTTCAAACACCCATACTGATGGCATAGCCAGTGAATTTAATATCCATGTCATACAAGCAGTAATCTCTCTTATTAAGACTTCAGCACAGACATTCACAAGTTCCTCTTTTTAGCCCCCAGAACATTTGCACTCAAAACAATGTCAATTTCTACAACCAATAAACTATTACTAACCTTAAAATCTACCAACATTGTCTCCTGATATGAGGGCGTGCTGTAAAGTTCTAAGCTTGACCAAGAAGGGAATGATATGGAGGCATGAAACTTACAAGTTATTCAACATATTATCCCTGAAGTTCGACACACTTGGCACATCATGTCTGACATTTCTGTAACCCTGCCAAAAAAAGTCTGAAATCTGGTCACTGAAACACTGCTCCATTGCTGCAATCACCTCTGAATCACTTGAAAATTGCCCCCCTTTCAAACTATTTTTAAAGTCGGGAAACAGGAAATAGTCAGATGAAGCAAGATCTGGTGAGTAGGGTGGATGGTCTATGCACTCAAACCCCAATTTCATCAAAACATCCATTGTTTTGCTAGCTTTGTGAAAAGGTCCATTGTCTTGCAAAAAGAGAAGTCCTTTCCACAGCTTCCCTCTCCTTTTCTTTCAATGCCTCCTTTAATCAGCATAGCAAGGCACAGCAGTATTCTGCATTAACTGTTTGACTCCTTAGAAGATAGTTAGTCATTACAATACCTTCCCGATCCCAAAACAGTGTGGCCATGACCTTTTCTGCTGACTTTTTGGTCTTGAACTTCTTTGGCCTTGGTGAACCTGAATGCCGCCTTTGCATGGACTGCTGTTTTGTCTATGGATCATAGTGGTGTAACCATGTTTCATCAACTGTAACTAGTCATTCCAAAAAGTTGGCACTGACTCAACAAAAATGCCTGCAAAATCAACTTGGAAGTTTCCACTCTCCATTTTTTCTCTTCGGTATTCAAACATTTGAGCACCCGCTTGGTTGACATCTTCTGCATACCCAGCTGCTTATGGATTATAAACCCAACGTGTTCCCTGGATATCTGTAGTGTCTCAGCAATTGCTTTAGCCAATGTTCGCTGATCTGCCAAAATCAGGTCATGGACATGGGAAACAATTTTAGGAGCTAACACCGTTTGAGTCCTCCCAGACCCTAATGCATCTTTGGTCTCAAAATCTCCACACTGAAAGTTTGCAAGTTTGTAAGAAGGGCATTTGTCACTCATTGTTTGCATCATACATTCATGGGTTTCCTTTGGAGTTTTGTTCTGCAGGAATAGGAACTTCATGATGGCTCTGAGTTCCACACTTGAAAAGTCCACACTTTTTGTTGACATGGTTCAATCAATGATCTGAAAAAATGTCAAAACATAGCATTACAATTCCATGAATTGTCACTTTACAAGATGAGTTAACCCTCTTTTCAGCTACAGAGGTAAAATAATGCTCAGAATTTAGAAAATTGGTGGAGCATAGAATCTTTCAGCACCCCCCCCCCGCAACATACAATATGAGTACTTAAAAATTGCTGCTAATGTCCTATGTTTTCCTATCTCAGTCCTACTAAACCAATCTATCACTAAAAGCTAAGTCCCAACCCTAGGATAAAAGAGCTACATTCTTCCTTTACATAAAGGTCAAAACTCAAATCAGCTCTCAAATTTCAGGTCTATAGCCATTCTGTTTCCGCTCTCAATACTTCTGGAGAAATATATCCAGTCACAACTTCTCAGCTTTCTCACCGACAACTGCCTCTTTCCCCTATACCAAACAGTTACTGTGCTTTTCAATAGAACATATACTGCTCTCCTTAGATTTATAACATCTATTAACCAATAACAAAACTCTGGGAACTTAGTCTCAGCACTTTTCCAAGATTTATCCAAAACTTTTGACATGGTATCCCACCAGAAATTGCTTCAAAGACTAGTTTGCCTAAGAATGCATGCAACTTCACTATCTTTGTTCTCCAGCTACCACTCTAATAGGCAACAGACAGTAAAATAGCATAATAACATCTCCTCTTTCCTTCCAATTACAGTGTGTGTCCCCCACTTGTTCTAAATAAGCCACTATCATACAGTATGCAGACAATTCAACAATAATCTGTTCGGCTAAAAACATAGATAAATTTAAATAACTCACCAAGAGTCTTTCTCCACCATAGAGGCCTGGTTGTATGCAACACAGCTGCTCCTTAATCCTAACAAAAAATAGACAAAACTGATCCTATTTACCTCAAACCATTCAAATGACAAAAATTATTTCTATATCACGGCTTCTAATAACACCAACACAAACATAATAAGTCAAGATAAGCACCTATGAGTCATTATTGATGAAAGTTTAAAATGTGATCATCACATAAAGCAAGTAATAAGAAACACCCACCAAAAACAAGCTGTTCTCTATAGAGTCACACAATACCTCACAGATAATACCAGAAAAAGTATTGTTCAATCCATGCATATCCTTACACTACTTTATGCTGCTTCTATCTTGATTAACCTACAATTTACTCAACTGTCCCTCTTGGAACAGTGTTTTAGTAAGGTTGCAAAATTTGTAGTCAATCACCATTATAGCACACATCATTGTCTGGCCTTAAAAAAAAAAAAAACTTCAGTAGTTAGAGCTAAGGCATTACCTTACACTTTCACAACTAGTCACTTCCCATAAACTCATCTGTTATCCTAGTTTGAAAAAAATATTCTCCAACTTCATAACCCAAGCAGGCAGCTTAGATCCAGTGACAAAATGATATTAACCATTACAAAAGTTAATAACTCAACTGGTGAAGCTCTTAGTCCTCCTTCAGTGTCAAAATTTGGAGCTCACTTCCTCTCACTTTAAGAAACATAGCAAACACTAGCTCATTTAAGGCATAAACAAGAAAATACCTAAAAGATATCTGGCTCTGGGCATGTACAACTCCTGGAAGATAACTGCCCTGCCCCTTATTTTTTCCTGTTCTTCCAAGCACTAAACTTTTAGTTATTGGTTCATTATCTCTTCCTTGTTCTCTAATGCACGATCTACTTCCTTCTACCTATCCTAAAATATTCTCTCTCACCTCTTAATACTAATGCCCCATGTTCCTCCTTTTGTCAAGTTCATTACCAAATCTGTTTCATAGCACTTTACATGATGCTGCTATTAATTAATGATTTACTATTTAAATGTTGTATATTTGCCGATTGCTTGTATGCCTCTGTTTACTATACACAATGTTTTTTCCAGTGCTTTTCTCCCCGGATAAGTTTCATAGCTCATTACATGATGATGTTATTAATTAATGTTAACTCTGTTTAAATGTTGTGTATTTGTTTATTACTGGTATACTTCGGTTTGCTATGCTCTTTATGTAATGTTGGTATTTTTCTGGAGCTTTTCTCCCTGGGCCTCCACTGAAAAGGGATAGCTTTCTGCCTAATTGGACTATCCTGGTAAACAAATTCAGTAAATAAATAAATAAATAATACATTCACATATTATAAGGAAAAGCTGTTAAGGAATTATTTATCTCCTGCTCAGCACTGAATGGTTCATTTCCTCTGACAAATGACATCTCATCTCATCCTATCACTCTATAAAACATGATTTAAACAAACACTAATAGTGAAAAGGTTCTTATCTTAACAGTGTGCAGAAACTGAAGTTTATTATGCTGAATGCTGACATTTCCATTCTAAACAGTTTTTTATATAGTAAAATAGTTTTGCCATTTATTAAGTATGATGTATATGTTACAAGGGCTATGTAGGCAAGACTCTCAATAAAAGGCATACATGAAAAGGATATTATTCCTTGTTGGTACTTATGTTTTAACTATGAAAATGGTATAAATTAACTGTGTTTATATCAAGTTATCGAAAGATGAAAATAGCGAATGTTATTTCATCGAACCTAAAATATCTAAACCACATAATATCGAACATTCAGAACAGCAAATTTTTTCCTTGGGAAAAAATGTGCTATTCCGAAACACATACACACAACACAAGCACACCTAAAAAACATCAGTACACACACATACACTTATAATCCTACAACTAACCCTACACTAAACTATACATACACTGTCTATCCACTTACATTAACCCAAACCCTAACCCTAAGGTCCGTCACTATCGCACACTCACCTAACCCACGCCCTAACCCTAACTCACTTAACCCGCCCCTAAACCTAATTCACCTAACCTGTGCCCTAACCCAAACTCATCTAACCCGCGCACTAATCCTAACAACCACACAATCGCACACTTACCTGAACCTGACCCGTAAATCTCCACCACAGCACTGAAAATAGCGAAGCCACAGAACCAACCAACCAAATTTTTTCCCTCTGAAAGAATTCGGTGTTCTGCAGCTTCGCTATTTTTAGCATTCGATTAAAACAGGTCGATATTAGAACATTTGAAGTTTTAAAACTTTGATGTTCTGATATAGACCCAATTAACCTACTGATGGCATTACATAGCACCCAACATGCAAAAGTAATTTTGGAAAGTTCACTATTTGCAGTTATCAAATACCAGTGTTTTGTTTATTTTCTAGATACCATCATGTTTATTCAAAAGAAGGTGGTAACATGTCTACAGCTAGTGGGGTTTGGCTTTATTGGCCTGAATGTAGCCATAAAGACTTAACAAGTAAGAACAAAAACTTCTCTGCCATTTAGAGGCCATGTAGCTGGAATACATGCATGACCTTAAGGGATCGCTTGCATATATCTCATGAGACTTTACGACAGGATATTTAAAGTATCATACAGTGAGGAATCTACCCTGGCTGGATGAGTCTTGCAGTTTTTACTGAATGATTTACCTGTCTGACATTTTTACCATTTGGTTTATATGGTATATTGAAAACTTCAGAACACTGTGTGATATAAAACATAAATCACAAGCTATTTGAGTTGTAGACTTTGCACCTCAGAAAAATCACATCATACTATTAATATGCACAAGCTCAGAGGACACATAATTTATCCCTATAGCAAAAATAAGAAAACATGGCTCACAAACAATTACTTTCACTAATTATTAAGCACTGTAGTACTATAGTGTATCATACAGATGTTGACTGGGTCTTGGGTTGGGAAGGTGGCCTAATGGTTAAGGTGTTTACCTTACAAGTACAAGGTGCAGGGTTTGAGTCTCATAAGGGATAATTGGCTAGACTTACAATGGCTCGCAAGGGCAGTTAGCTTAGTACTAACCTGTGAACCTATTGTTCCTACAGGCAACCTGCAGAGAAATAAATATGTACTACAAACTTATTAAAGTGTAATAAAATCCAAAAGAATGAAGTTTCACTTTTCAGGTTGGCAGTAAGGAATATACATTCTAAGATTCATGACTCAATGCTATGACTTATGTGATTGCTAATGTTCAGTATTCACCCATTGAAAAACTAATACCAGAAGTAAATAAACATTTTGATAGGGTATAACAACTATAATATCCATCAGGGGCAGTAGCCATGTAGAGTTTATTCCCTCATTGACCAGATATCTGATCATGCGGGTTTCCCCCTCAGAATTAGACTTCATTAATTGAAAGCAAATCCATTTGTAACTCCTACCACTGTCAGGTATAATAACATATGCATATGTGTATGCAGTGCATATAAATACATGTTGAAAATCGATTATATAGACATATCCTGAGAAAATACGAAGTAAAAAAAAGGTATGAAGTGTACAGCACTACATCATAATTGTCATGCATAGTAAAAAGAAATCTATACAACTGGTACAATGAAATATTAATCCATTTCACAACATAATACATTAAAACCATTTGTACTAAATTAAGAATTTCAGTAAGTATATATTGAATAAATACATTGACAAAACAGTGGCACAATTTTTCCTTCATGTGTATCTTTAAATTTAGAAAGAAACACATTGCTTAACCAACTAAAGTATTTTAAAAAGATTTTAAAAGCTCTCAGTCTTTGGACAACAGCTCAAGTATCACCTCTTCACACAAGCAAAGTACAGCTGCACTCACTCACACTGCTCTCTCACATACTTCTTTGCTCCTGTTTTATCATTCCTTATCCCATCTTGTCATTCCCCTTTACTTACTGCCCCTCATTCATCCTACTTCATTCTTCTCTTTTCATTTTCACACACATCCTCTACTTTCTACTCCTCCTTCCTCTGCATGCCTCTCAGTTTCTTTGTCTTTTCCCCCGTGGTATCCTTTCCTGCAGCTCTTCTCGCTTGCCTCTTCTAATGTCTTCATACCTCTCTATATAATGATATGCTGCTATCCCTGTAGCATAACACATCTCAGTCGTTATGGCTGCTGCTTATCCATAAAGCTCTGCTAAGCATAGTTCCATTTTTTCCATTTAACTGCTTCTTGAGCTAAGTGTAGTATATGCTTGCATTTGTGTATGTGTGTGTGTATATATATATATATATATATATATTTATTTTTTTAGCATATCTTAGTATTTCTAAATATGTTTTGTTAATTTGTTAATTTCTTAGTTGCTCCTATTCACCCAGACTGTACCTGCAAATGGTCCACTGAGATCAGTTCACTACCCCGGTAAACAACTATAAATAAATAAACAAAACACATATATAAATATTACACATTATATAAGGTAACAAGATTTTTGTGAAGACAAACATGTAAAGGTACTTTAGCTAAGGCACTAAGGTTTATTATATGACACACCATTCACAGAAACTACTGCCTAAAGTAGGAACAGAATGAATGTGTTATTGATTTTGCAAGACTAAGAAGTTAGTTGGCTTGAGGTGAATTATATTCAGACAACCAATGTTTATATTCTGTCATGTAAGTCTAAAACTCTTTTTCAAGCAGATATCACAATCTGTTCATTTTGTCTAAAGATGTAGTCATCATGCTGTTTAAATAAAAAAAAATAACTACATGGGAATAGCTTGCAAGCTTTAATTCTCATTAGAGCATAATATGTGAATCAGAATGAAAATACATATGAAGCAGAACAGAATCTCAAAAGGGTCTTTTCAAAATAGTTGCATCACTGCTGCTCACAATCAAATACTTATGAGGTTCATGTGAACAAAAAACTGCAATGTTCAGCATATAGGGCTTTAATGCAATTTAACCTGAAATTTGTCAATTTTCTCTGATATCTTTAATGTAAACATTATGACATATGTCAGCTTTTTGTGGAACATTGGTAAACTATAACCATGAAAAATGTAATACAAGTTAGTAAGCATTCTTAGGCAACGTAGTTCTTATCTACCATTCACTTTCTGACAGTTCAAGATGGACATATGCATTAATTAGCATAGCTTTTATGTAATGTCCATTCATGACTGCAACATCTTTCTCTGAAAAGTACAAAACTGTGCTTTAAGTACAGTACCTAACGTGTCTCCAATATGAGACTTCTTGAGGCTACATCATTACTTAATGATTGCTGTTTGAACATCCTTAGGAATTCTGTGGCACTGTTGTCTTTGTAATGACAGGACAAATCAAGGTCGGAATAGGTATTTCTTGACAGAATTTTTAGTATTTACTGAACTCAGTCAACTAGGAACTATTCAAAATAGTAGTAAGAAAAGAATTAGTGACTGCTCAGCAATACTTTTTTTTCCAAACTGTATCTGAATATATCTGAGACATCTTGCAAGAGATATAATAAGCCACCCTCAAGTGTGCAAACCTAACTTTAAAACAAGCAGAGTTCAATATCTTCACAGAATCAACACTAAATACAGTAAAAATACACTGTTAAATATGGCAATGATTTTACCTCCAGAACAGTTGTGTACTGTTCTATTTTTGTTCTAACAAACCTTTTCCTGTTTTCTTAAATCCTTTCTACACAGATTTCTAATAATGGAAAATGTTTTCACTAAATTCATGCCAAAAAAGAATCATTATATTTCTGCTAATTTGTTATTAATTTATTAGTTTACTTTTAGCTTTTTATGATACTCATGGGTTCACAGTATTTCAAATGCAAATTATAGTTTAGTGAATGATTAAGCTTTTTTCTTAAGAAGATAGTTTATTGGCATCATGCTGAACTACATACAGTGACAAGCTAGGGATTTTTTGTGCTTTATTTCCTAGCTTTGATTTTAAGTGCTGAGCATAATAATACACATTTTACCTATGCTCCATTGAATCTGAATATTGGTTCCATAATACTGTTATTATGGAAGCACATAGTGCAGGGATCACTGCTTCTGATTATCATGTAATAAATTTTAATCACCTCTGTCACTTGAAGATAATAATACTACATTCATAAAATGTAGAAGCCTAGGGACTATACTGACAAAGAAAGCAAACTGTAATTTTAAAACATGGAGCTAAAGGATATAGCAGGCGCTTGGCTTTAAACTGGATGCACAATGATGTTAAATTAGGGAACTGTATCCTCATTTCATTATTATTATTTTTTTCCAATAATAATTCTTTATTATTTTTCACCTTATACATACAAACATTTAAGCAAGAAATACACAGGTAATTCCCACACAAAATTTCTAACAACATTCCTATAACATATATACACTATTTACATGAATGCTTCCATATTATAACAAAGAAATTCAAGTGAAGATTCTTATCACAAGGGATAATATCTTATAATACTATAATTCCTGACAGGGTTAACTTTTATACTATATATATCTACTGAATTTCCTGGGCTCTGTACATTAAGCCAGTAAAATATTGAAAATTTGTTCCCAAATCTTCAGATTATTAATATGTTTGCTATGCTTATTAATTAGTAGTTCAACTTGGTTGCATAGAAGAACATTTTACCAGATATGTTGGATGAATGGATTTGGGTGGACAGGAACAAGTTACAAAGGTTATATAAACAGTTGATGGTCAAAGTAAAATGTCATGTTTTAATTTAATTTAATGCAGTTGTTGATAATCTTGCACCTTACACCTAATTTTTATTGTGATTTGGGGGAGTTTGAGGGACTTCTTCATCAAGGAAATATAGATTGTTGTTCTAAATAGCTGAAAGAACAACGTGAAGAAAAAGAACTACCATTATAATGATCTGATATCACTGCTCTATAAAGCAGGAAATCAGATTACAAGTGGTTTCTCATTTTAACTTAAGTTCTATGTGTTAAAGAATTCATTCTTTTTTATGTTTATCATTTTTATTTTTTTTTACATTTTTTCAACACGTTTCAATAGTCTCATGTTATTGTATCATAGCTTCCATAAGCAAGTCTCACAAAAATTATACAAAACATTAAACATATATCAATTTTACTGGTCTCTTAATTAGGCAGTCTTCCTCATTACCATTCCTTTTGTCCATTACTACTTGTTGCAGCACCATCTCTTACTTTTTAAAAATTTCCATCTAACTACAGACATTTAATTTATCATATCATAATTTCTTTTCTCTACATCTTATCACATAAATATTCTCGCAGTTTGTGATCACCACCATTTTCTTTTCTCTATTTATCACTTCTTTTCTGCACTGTTTTGTTGTGCTCTTCTGTATCTTCTTCCAGTTCTTACAATGTCTAGCCATCCATCTGTGTTCCTTAGTCCTATCTTAGTTTTCCAGACTTTCACCTTATTTTACATATTCCACTGTGTTCCCTTCTTCTCCAAGCTCTAAGTATTTACTCCTTAACTAACCCCACCACTAGCTGTAATTACAAAATTTCTTCTTTAGGCCATTTCAACCCCAAACAAACAGAAATGCCATGGAAATAGAATTGTCATCCATATTATCTCACTCTGGCTGCACTTCCATGGTGGTGCAGCGGTAGCGTTGTTGCCTCACAGCAAGAGGTTCTCCCGTTCGATTCTTGGCTGGAGTGCAGGGAGTGCCTTCTGTGTGGAGTCTGCATGTCCTCCCTGCGGTTGGGTGGGCGTTCGAAAGACATGCGTAAATGGGCATGCCTTCATTGAAGGTTGAACGTCGAGCTGGTACCTCGGCGTTCATCAGAATCTACTGCCAATCATTAGCAGACCGGAGTTCCACTGTGGTGACCCCTAACCAGGAAAAGCCGAAAGACAACAACAACAACAATATCTCACTCCTTGCTGTTTCCAATAGTTGTTTAATTTCCTCACTTGCCCACAATCCACAACATATCTAATTGGTCTGCATTTTACACATCATACCACAAACAGCATTATGTTTGAGCCCACTCCCTTTTTTTGTACAGTTACTGGAGTTGTGTACCATCTGAGCACTAATGAGGCATAAACATCTTCAAATGCACACATCATATTCAAGAATTTCATCTTGTCAGACACTTCTTCTCCCTTCCTAAACTCCTTTATTCATGCTTTCCTCAACCACAGCAATGCTATCTTGGATGTTCTTTCTTCAAGGCTACTGTATATTCTCCCAGTCCTACTTTTCTGTTTCTTTTCCCAACCTTTTAATATTTTTCCTTTTACCTATGACTTCTCCCTTTATACTACTACTAACTTTCATCTTGCACACTCCCTTTCCAACTCTGCCAAGCCTAAGGGTAAAAAAGGTCACAAAACAAGCCATTCAGTAAAAACTCAGGGAAAGTCCAAGCTAAGCTAGAGTTGTCACTAAATAATACTTAAAACCTCCTGATGTAGAGGATCATGGGATATATGCAAATTAACCATTAAGGACATGCCAGTGTTTCAGCTGCATGGCTTCTGAGTGCCCATGACTTTTTACTTTTTAAGTTTACAGGTGCATTCACAACAATAAAGGCAAAACCCCACTAGCTGTAGACATGACATGTTAAGCCGTTTTTTTTCCTGAACTTATCAGTTATGCTGTACTGCCAGGATCAGAACAGCTTAGTTCTGTTTTCATAGAGCAGCCAACATCAACACAATAATAATAATAATAATTATTATTATTATTATTATTATTATTCAATCTGGGCACTAGTGCAAACCATCCAGACAATGAGCAATATGCATTATTCTTCGGTTTGATCATTTACCTGCTCCTAGTATGATAATTGGTTGAGAACTCTAAAATATGTATCTTTCTATCTATCTCAGTATCCATCTATATATATATATATATATATATATATATATATATATATATAGAGAGAGAGAGAGAGAGCGCGAGAGAGGGAGAGAGTGACAAAGACTGGATTTTCCTTCACCCTGATAAAGTTATAGATATATATTGAATTTTTCCCTGTCCTGCAGTAGACTTAGCTATATGGGTTATATCCTGACAAGGTATCCAGTTTCCAGAGCATCAGGGAACCTTTCACATGCCCCATCTTCTGTCAAGCAGCACAAGCTGGGCTGACTAAAAAACAAGTTTGTGTGCAAAGCCCTTCAGAACCTCACTCCCACTGAACAGTAAGCTCTTCTGATGCTTTTGAAGATCAGCAGTTGGCTTGCACTTTCTTTAGCTGAGTAGATAAGTTCCCTTTGGTAAAAAAAAAAAAAAAAAAAAAACTTCCATTTTCTTATTTTTTACTGATGTTTTATTACTTTCCTCTTCAGGGAAAGTTATTTTAAACCTAGGAGTGTTGTGTTTTAACAGATTGTGTTGAGCCTATAACATACTTTTAAATGGAGCACTTGTTTCTGTCAGTTTAAAAGTAATGTTATCTAACGTCTTCTTCATCTTCTTCTTTCGGCTTTTCCTGGTTAAGGGTCGCCACAGCGGATCACCTTGTCCGCTCATGATTTCTGTGCTTTTTTCTGTCAAGAAAAAAGTAACTTTTGTGGACTAATAGTATTAGTGGCATTGAAAGTGCTTTTCTCTGTGTTTCTTTCTGTAAAGAAAAAAGTAACTTTTGTGGACTGATAGTTGTACTGGCATTATTGATTGTGTTCCACAGGATACAGACACAATTTTTAGCTTGACCATGGAACAGATCGTCACAACCACGACTGGGTCTTCTTCCAGCCACAAAAAGAAAAAGTTAAGCAAACAGCCTTTGCAATCACATCAGGCTAGCACTTTGCCTCAACCACAGATGGGTGGCTCTACTGTGGCTATTTGTTGTAGCTAAGATGACTCATCTTTTACCTCAGAACCAAATGGTGCAGCACCTACAGCTACACTAGATCAGGGGTTAGCCACGTCCTCTGCGACTGTTGTGGTCACCTTAGTGGGCAATGGAGAACCACTCTTGTCAGTCCTTGGAGAGGAAACAGAGAAGGTTTCCCTGTTATGTCAAAATGATGTGTCCATCCTCGGGAAGCAGCAGCTGCCATTAGTAACACAGTTGGTCCCATTTTTCCTGAAAAAAACGAAACAGAAAACCAAGCATGCATCTACTACTCTTCAAATTTCTTTGCATAGGAGTAGTTTTCTGGGACTGGCTCAGGTTATGATTCAGGATATTGATCCTTCTTGTAGAGTAGTTTCTGGTAAAAGAAACAGAAATGCTTCCTTTCCTGAAGAGATTCAATTTCTGAATCAGAAGATGCAGGGATGGATTCAGGGTTTTGTCCTCAGATTTCTGAGTCAGACTCAGAGGAGAGCTCTCTTTCTGATTCTCCCTGAGGGAGTTTCTCTTTCTCTGAAATTATTGTTTGAATGTCCCAGTGTTATTACAGAAGGATTTTCACGAAGCCACACCCATTCCTCCTGTCCTGTCTGCTTTAGAGGAGGTGTGTGTTACTGCCTGCAATTTTCCTGATAGTCAGCCAACTGTTCCAAAAAAGGCAGTTATGGAGAATAAAGTTCCTCAGTCTTTTAAATTTGTATATACCATTCTCATATCTGACCCAGCAGCTATAGTCTTAGATGACTCCTCTGCTGCTAAGCACTTAGATAATTCTAATCCTATGCTTTCTAATAAGCATGGAAAATTATTGATAATTTATGGGAGTAAAAAAAATATACCTCTGCAACTTTGAATTTCAGAATTTTAAATTGTAAGGCTTATATGTTAAAGTTTATTTTGACATGTTGTGAAAGTATAAGAAATGTTTTATCTGCAGTTTCTTCTTGTGGAGAAAAATCTACTTTAAATAACTGAATTTTTCTATTGCACATTTCACTACTCATTGCTTGCAGTATGTAAATGTCTATGTTAATATGCCTTCTAGGGCTATGGCCACTGTTATGGTTTTAAGGATGTTTGCTTGGCTGCTTTCTCAGAACCTTCCAGATGATGTTAAAAATGAGATTTTAAATTCTCTCTTGGATAGAGATTTGGTGTTTGGCCCCTCTGCTGCAGAGTTGATCAAAAAGTGTGATGAAAGAGGCAAGCTGATCCAGAGAATGTCTAAGATTTTTGAGCCCTACTTTTCCAAATTGCCCCAAGGAATTTTATTTCTCCTAATCCATTTTCAGCAAGAAAAAAAAAAAAACAGAATAATCAGTCTTAACAGGTCAAGTAAACAAAAGTTTTTAAAGTGACAAGTAGGTTCCAAAAAGAAATCTCAGACCTCCCAAAACCAAGGACATTCCAACAAGTCTGAATGACCATTCATGAGATCTTCTGACTCCTTGTCACCTCAGCCCTTTTTCCCTTCTATGAAGTCTGAATCACCATTTTTCCTCTTGGTAACAGATTGTTTCAGATAAATGGGCTATGAAGATCATCCATCAGTCTTACAGATGGCAGAGGGAGTAAATTCCTCCTTTTCAGGCAGTTATTCCTCATCCTGCAGATCAGACTGTTTTGCTTCTTCCAGTTCTTCATCACATGCTCACTGCAGGCTACAAGGTATCCACATTTTTCTTTATTTAAATGACTTGCTATTCTATGCAGAGTATGTTTCAAACTGGCAGGAATCTCTTTCATTGGTGAGAAATCTCTTGCACAACCTGGATTTCCAAGAGAACATTCAAAAGTCTTTCTTGACTCCCTCACACAGGCTTGCTATCCTGGAATGTCAATTAGACATCTCATTTCAAAGAGCTTTTTTCAACAGAAAAAAAGAAAAACAGATCTTTATTTAGATCTGTTTCTACATTTATCCATGTAGACTGCAGTCACTGGGAGAAAATGCCTCAGGATTGTGGATCTGTTGTCATCTACGATTCCCATGATACTCCTGGCAAGACTTCACTTGAAAAAGATACAGTGGTATCTGAAATCTTTTTGTTCTCACCATCAACACCCTTTATCTTTTCAAATCCCAGTACTGGTGATTGTCAGAAGAGAAATCACTTTGTGGAGACAGCAGATATTCTTAAATCAAGGTCTCCTCATCTCTTTCCCTGCTCCAAAGCAGTCAGTCACCAGACTTTGCTTAATGAGCAGTTTCAGAAGACATAAAAGTGTAGGGGGTGTGAGCCACCAAGGATAGATGCAAGCACATAAATATCAAGGAGCTTGCCATGATCAATGCACTTAATTCTCTAAACCATCTTTGGTACCCAAGACCTCTTCAAGAGGTTACAGACAATACCACAGTGATGTGGTAAATCAACAAGCAAGGGGAAGCCAGGCCATACTCCCCTTTGCAGACTATTCATGTTAGCTTGGAATATAACTTCACAGCAGAAGCTCACACTTCAGCCATCCCACATTCCATCAGAGCATGACAAGGGCAGAACCTCACGAATGAAAACTAGACCCCGGTGGGTCTTACGAGATCTGATCCATCTGTAGGGAGTTCCTCAATTAGGCCTTTTTGTCTTCTTTCTGAATAGTTAACTAGCAAAAGTTTGTTCCAGGACTCCATGCAAGGCCTGGCAAACTGTCACCTTTTTTTTTTCTTTTCTTTTCTTTTCTTTGGACAGGAATGTTCCTGGATGCCTTTCTTCACTTTCCATTAATATCCAGAGTACTTCTGAAGATTCAGAAGAACTCTTGCAAGGTCATTGTGGTGACTCCTTCTGGCCCATGCAACCATGGTTCTCCCTTATTTTGTGGCCAGGGATAATTACCACAAGCTTCCTCACAAAATGTATCTGCTCACAGAAGAACAAGGGTGTTTGATAGGGTCTAAATTATAACAGCGAATGATCAGATGATTGAACATTGTTATATTGACCCCTAAATCTCAAATATTAAAAACAGCAAACAACCAGAACAATGATTTTTTTTTCCCACGGAAAAAAAGTCGCTGTTCCAAAAAAAAAAAAACAAAAAAAAACGCTAAACACTAAATAAATTGGAAGCCTTCGCCTCCCCCACACCCCCCCTACTTAAATATACCAACTACGGGATCGCACTACAGTGGAGGAAATGGCACAACCTGGACGGCCAGCCCAGCGATTTCTTTCCCTGGGAAAAAATTTGCTGTTCTGGCCATTCGCTATTTTGCCGGTTCGACACTTAGTGTTTGACCTAACAGCATTCGATCATCTGATCGTTCGCTGAACTAAAGTAGACCCATTTGATACACCCCAAAATCAATCATGTACAACTGACATCCTGGATGATAAGGTCTTAATTCCTTTTAGGCACCTGTTTTCTGAGAATGTGCAGCAGATACTAATGGAGGCACGAAATCCTGCTAATAGAAAATCCTATATTAGCAAACAGAAAAGGTATTCTAGTTGGTGCCAACAACATAACCAGCATCCATTCCACGCTATTTGTTCTATGGTTTTACAATATTTGTGTGAGCTGCTATCCTTTGGCCTTTCTTATTCCTCTATCAAGGTTCATTTATTGCCATTTTAGTATGTCCGCCCATGGATCCTCATCTTTCAGGGCAGTTCCATGTCAAAATATTCTTGAATTGTGTTTTGCATAAGAGGCCTACAAGTAAACCAGTGGCTTCTTAGGATCTTAATTTTGTGTTAGAGAAACTAACATTTGCTCTATTTGAATGAGCTAATCTGGCTGACTTGATGTTCTTAACATAGAAATGGTTTTATTGATTGAGCTGACCTCTGCAAGAAGGGTATCTGAGTTACAACATCTTATGGTGAGTCAGCCCTACTTCATTTTCCAGAAAGATAGAGTCTCTTTGAAAACTAATCCTTTGTTTATGTTTAAGGTGGTATCTGAGTTTACTTTAAGTCAAACTATCCATCTTCCAGTTTTCTTTCCTGAACCTAAAAATGAGAGAGAAAGGATACTCCATACCTTGGATGTCCACAGACAGTTCAGATAAGATATTGACAGAACTAAAGCTTTCACATAATCAGATCAAATGTTCATTTCTTGTGAAGGTAAGAATAATGGACAACAGGTAGCAAAACAGACTATTTATAAATGGCAGTCTAAGGCTATTACCTTTTGTATTACTCACCATGACAAATCTATTCCAGGATGGGTCAAGCCCCTTTCTACAACGACCTTTACTTCTTCTATAGCTTTTTGGAAAGGGTTGGGTTCTAGAAGTATTCTAGAAGCTGCTACTTGGCCCTCTGTACATACTTTTACAAAGCACTATAAGCTGGATTCCCTTTCTTGGTCTAGATCATTCTTTGCTAGGACCATTCTCCAGGGGCTCCTGGACCTTTCTCCTTCCACCTCCCAAATAAGGTTAGTTAAGGTCATCTACCCATATAGCTAAGGCTACTGCAGCAGTGATCAGTATAAGGAATATAGTGTTGTTGTGTTAATTAAACTTACCATAACAGTAGGTGTTTGAATGATCACTGTTGCAATAGCTGTGCTCTCCATCCATCCCTCCAGGTGTGGACATTTATTTTTTCTTATTGCTAACCTTGTCCTCTCAAGGCTCAGCCTTCCTCTCTCTGCTGGCAGGAAAGATCTGAAGGGATTTGCATCCAAACTGGCCTTTTAGTCAGCTCAGCTTGAGCTGCTTGACAATTTGGGCACATGGAAGGTGCCCTGAAGCTTGGAAAACTGTCCGCCCATTATATCCTTGGCAGGATATTATCCATATAGCTATGCCTACTGCAGCAGTGATCATTTGGACATGTACTGTTATGATAAGTTAATCTTACACACCTGTACTCTACTGGTTAACAAGTAATTAAAATCAAATAAAATGAGAACCATGATGGGACTAGGAGGCCCAAAAGAAAACAAGTAGTTACCTGGCTCAGGCAATCTCTAAACTAAGTAACTTCTAGAGTTATTCTGTCTCCATCTGGCTGGCTAACTCCAGTCCTCCTGAGAACATTTATCACCTTAATGTTATTGGTGTAATTAAAAGCAACCATCATTCAATGGCTGGCAAATATCCAGGGAAGTATCCTAAGATCTCTTCAGTCACAATTTATTTTTAGGGACATCTGAGTGTTCAGTGAGAAGGCATTCCAGATTTGCTGTCACTGGTTAATTAATCTTAGCTTTTGTTCTGTGAATCATAAAGAACAGGAACTGCATCAGAAGACAAAATAAAATTAAGGGGGGTGGTTCATAAATTGATAAATAACTAATCCAGATAGCTTATTAAAGTAAATGCATGTAGAAAGGATGTAAATCAGTCAAAACAGGAACTACCTCAATTTGAATTTCTTCTAACAGACACACATGCAATAGAGAACAGTATATATAAATGGAAGCATGTCCAAATGTTGAGTCAGAAAGCTTAGCATTCACAAATTATTCTCAAGAGAATTCATAGATATCAATAAGGGATTACATTACCTTAGTTTTAAGGAAGTCATGCAAATGTTTTCTCCTTGGATAATACAGCTGAAAGGGCTATAACAACTCACTGATTCCATTTTCTTAATGACTCCTCAGTCAAAATGAAACTGTAGGCAACTCAAAGTGTAAATACATAAATAAATGACAACTCATGAATGTTCACAAAATTAGCAGTTTTCCCAAGCATTTTTTCAGGGCAGGTTGCCCTCTGCACCCCCCTAGTGTGAGGTCACGGCCCCATATTAACTCCAAGGACATACATATTTGAAGTAAAACAAAAACATATGTGTGATACCATATTGCCTTTCTTCTTTACTCTGATGTGTGTGATGTCATGGTACATATAGAATATTACCCTATATAACCCATGGTATACAGGGCAAAGCCAGAACTCAATAAAATGCCTTGTTAACAATTTGTTGGATTAAATTACTTATACGTATCCCAGATATTTTTTAATGGGAAAGCAAAGTGTTGTCATTTTACACTTTGTATACACTTCTGACTTTAACTGATATCATGCCAACTGCCCCAAAAAGTCAATACCGTACAATAACTGGGAATTCAGAATGGACAGTAATTTGAGGATGAGATGTCTCTTTATGATGACTACTAAAATGTAAATTCTAAAAAACTACACTATGCTATTCCAAGGTGCTAAAAGATACTTAGCATATAAATTCTGATTTTTTTCAAGGCCACTCGTTGCATAAACACAGCCATGAAGTTTGAATTAGGTTGGCATACACAATAACATGGATTTTGCTTTGTTCACATTAGTCAAACTGCCTTTACATTGTATATCATCACCAGCACTGATTTTAACAGGCTTTATGAATATTGTTAGTAGTGGTACACTGTGCTACAGACAGGTACTATATGGTATTCCTAACAAAATAGCTTTGGTTCAAATCAAATAACATTTACATATTAACAGACTTTATGATTTAATTATCGGTAGTGGACATGTTCTGAAGCTACCTCATGGATATGGTGTTCCATGTTAGAGCAAGGAATTTTCTGTTTTCCTGGGAATATCACAGAGGCTGTTTCTAGTCCTGCTTCTCTGCATTGTAACATAACTTTGGAACTTGAAGTGTCTAAGTTTACCTTTTTGATTAGGTTATAGAACTGTTCAGGCCATTAGCTGATACTGATAAATTATGTGTCAAGCTAGTTTTTCACTCATTTACCATCTGTTTTTGGCATGCAGTGAGTAATATTTTGATCAATGTTATCAAAACAAAATCCATGTTATTGAGTATGCCAGCCTGATTCCTACTCCATGGTTGTGTCTCTGCAATCACAGGCCTGAAGGACCAACACTTATATAGCGAGTACATCTTAGCACTCTGTGATCTGGACAGAAAATTACATCTCCTGAAGGTCCTAAAACTAGTGGGAGCTGTCCATAACACCTTTAGATTTCCAGTCAATAAACACAGGGACCACTACTGATTGAGTTATGATCACACGGCTAGAATATGGCTTTCTCCTTTCATCCAGGGCAATGACTCTATCACTTAAAGGTCAATAAGGCCTTTCAAATGAGAATACCAAGTGTGCTTTTTAACCTCTTGCAAATTACATTGATGTGTGACAATGGGGTGAGATAGATAGCTACCTGTCAAAGAAGGGGCTTTTATACTCCTGAAGCCTCAGTTCTTATCCCCCCCTCACATCTGTTAAACACTGCACAAAAGATGAGTATTTCAGCCAATTTGCATCATACAACTTTCTGGTATAAGATTTATTCTTAGAATAAATAGACTAAAGACACCCTACTGGAGTGAAAGTTATACCATATCAGGCATCTTTCTCCTAATAAATCAAGGACTCTGGAGGTCTGTGCTGGTTTCCTTCGGAGTGGTGATAACATGTGCATATCACTCTATGAATGGCTTTATATTTATGATCTTGTAAGTAATCCAAAGATCTCTAGATACAGTAGTGACAAGTGTGACTCTCCACAGAAATTGTGATTTTTGGTTCTTCAGAATTTTCTTTTCTGACTGTTGTACTTTTGCTTATCTCTTCTACTCTGTATATACTAACAAGTAACAAGTGTTGCCTTTCCAGACTCATCAACTTCTGTCCCAAATCCAGAATTAAATCTGATCTTATCTCTTCTACTCTGTATATACTAACAGGTAGCAAGTGTTACCTTTCCAGACTCATCAACTTCTGTCCCAAATCCAGAATGAAATCTGTCTTGCTATGAGTGGTTGATTACACTCAACATTATTTGAAACATCCCTTCTTGCTGATTTGCCATTTGATATAACACTGCTTTTTGTCAACAGAGCAAATAGTGACTTCAACATTTTGGTATAGATAAATTCATTTACAGTGTTAATAAATTATAAATATATAGAAGTATGCAAATGTAAAATGTTGTCACACTACATGAAAAAGCTGGATTGGGTGATTGATACATAAACAGGCAGAGCAGCAGAAAGTAAGATAGGAAATGAGTAGTTCAGATTCAGATCATGATGTAACATGACTGACCTGAGGTTTGTTGCAACACAGATAGTGGAGAAGTTAGAGATGAAGGAAGACTCCAACTGCTCGTTCCTAGAGTAGGAGAAAACATATAACAATGAATGAAGAAAGCTGATTTGCACAGTCTTGCAATTGTTCAAAGTCCCAGAAACATTGGTGGAATAAATGCGGGCTATGTACAAAAACCTAATTACACAAGTGCAAGGAGTATTCAGACTCACAAAGGAGATCATTAGGTTCAGCTCTGAGTCTAATACTGTTCATATCAGTGATGGACTACATTAGCAAACAGGTTGGAGAGGGCATATAAACAGAGATGATGTATGCAGATGATGTGACATTGCAAGCAGACTCTGAAGAGGAACGTTAGAAATGACAGGGAAACGAAATGCAAAACTGAAGGCACAAAGACACATGGGATAAAACAGAGCATGACCAAGACAGCTGTTATGCCAGAAAATGAGGGAAACCATAAGAAGTTGAACTTTGAAGCAAAAGACAAATAGTAGAAAAGCTTAACAACTTCAGGTACCTGACATGGGTGGTTGAAGAGAAGGGGAGTCTGAATAAGGAGGCCAAAGCTACAGTCATAGGGGCTGAAGTCAACTAGTTCAGGTGGTTGGGAATAAAGTGTGACAGCAAAATACCCAAGAAGCTGAAATGTCAGATATATAAAACATTGGACTGACCAGTGTGTACAATATGGTACAAAAACCATGGCAGTGAAGACAGAGTAGTTAAGGAAGCTAGATGTGATGGATATTATATACCTGAGGTGGGTGGTAGGATGCACACTGTGTGAAAGACAAAGGAATGATGGCATTAGAACTGGAGCCAAATTAGACACAATTGCACAGGAGGTTAAAGAAAACAAATTATAGTTGTTTGGGAACATGCACAGGAAAGAAAAAGGATGATCTGGTGAAGAAGAGTTGGAAGAGACAGGAAGAAGGCAAGAGAAAACAGGGATGCCCAACAAAAAGAAGTATGTATTTATGGACCAGGTGAGAGAAGAGCTGCAACAGTCATGCATGACTATCAATGAAGGAAAGAGAGTGGTATTTAAAAAGAGATGTGGTGAGAGTTATCTCAACACACCCTCTGCATGGGGTCAGTGTGTCAACTTATCTCAACACACTGCCCCATGCAGAAAATGGGAAAATGGGGTTATTGTTGATTCTGATGTTGATGATGATGATGATACATAAATGAATGAAGACCTATTAAAAAAACATAACTGATATCATTTCTAAGTTTGCCAGTACAATTTCTAGGAATCTAATAGGCCCACAAAAAATACCAGGTATCTCAATTTTTCAAACGGCATTTTACAAATCTAGCTATGCAAAGCAGTGAATAATATCAATAACATGCAAGATGATAATGTGTCACTCATGGATAACTGGTTGACTGAGACTTAGTGACCAACTGAGCAACAAACAGCTTAGCATTTGCCTAGTTCTGATCATAACTTTTCAATGCAGTATGGTCACTAGAATTAAAAGCAGAGTCTGTTTGCATGATGGCAGTTCAGAGATTCAGTCTATGGACACTGAAAATAAACCAGAGGATTAGCTGCACAAAGTTCGTGCTAGGTCATGAATGGAGACAAATTTGAGGTTTATTGGCAGGAAACATAATATCATATACATCACATTTTTAACACATCCTTAAGAAATGTGTAATCCATCTTTAATGATTCATCTTCATTGGCTTTGTTATATTTATCATTTTAACCATGACGAACCACACACTGTCCAGGTCAAGAGTGTGCTCCAACTATTTATTAGAAAAACAAGTTAAGCGCTTTCGTCCCCTCAAGGACTTCATCAAAACCTAATGCTATATAAAATCACATGACTTATATACAACTTAAAACAACTTAAAACATACATCACCCAATCACATTGCATCCTCATGTCAGTTTCTTAACCCTTTAATGTCCATCATACGTTACCATCAGTGAAAACAAAATCACTATCTGAAACAAAATAAGCATAACCTATATGATAGAATCATAATAAAAACCTGATAAAAAACAGTCTGCCTATATTATTTCTAACCAAACATGCATAAATATGACCCACATTTCAACATGTACCTACTGTACAAAAATTCTGTTTAAAATCCTATTTAAAATGCATATACTCTGTTAAAATGAGCATATTTAGTAAAACATATTACAGTTTAGCAGCTCTGGTATTAAGTACTGGATTAATTGTGACATATTCATTTAAACCTGGTTTGTGCATTGCATCTAATCTAAATTTTCATAGAAGTACCTTGTATTCAGTTTTGGTTTCCCAAGCTCCCCCTCTAGCTTCTAGTGAAACTACTTCTAACAGTCCAAAAACAAACTTCTTATGGCCCTCACATACACAGGTGTGTTTGTACAATGCATTGTTCCTATTGCATTTCCTTATGTCATATAGGTGTTGATAAATTATTTTAGAAAGTTTCCTCTCCACATAAATTCTTTTAGAAAGTTTCCTCTCCATTTTCCCCACATAAAATGAACAACAAGGGTCACAGAGGGCTAAGTACACCACACCACTTGTATTGCCGTCTCCTCTTGAAAAAGTAATTTTGCTGTTGAAACTGTTGTTCAGAACAATTTCCCCTTTGTTAAATATGTGGTTGCAGTAACTACATCTACCACATTTGGTTGTTCCAAAATTATGGGGGTTTGGGACAGCCTATTTACTTGAGTGACTGAAACCCATGTGATTAGTTTTTTGCCTTTGCCGGACAACAAAGAGAATGGAGAAACATGTAGAACAGGAGGAAATACCAGAGATTAATGGTAGTAAACAAGGGGAGATTGTTTGAGATGGAGTTGATTTTATTTATAAAGGATATCACATTTATAATTATGCAGACATCCCATTAACTAAGGAGCACTTTTCCTGGTTAATAAAAGGATTAAAATTTGTACCCACAAGATATTTTAACTACACTGATACTATATTGGAACTTAAAGTTTTTATAAGAAAATTAAACTTGGCCTATACATTTCATGACCAGGATGGTAAGAAAAAGATGGTAGGGGATGGTAATATTAGGGTCAAGAGTACCTTTAACCCACCTCTAGATGCTACCCTCAATATTTTATAAAGGGCCATTATGGAAGATTTATACAATTTGAAAGATAAAGAATACAAGAAGCACACGGTTATTAATTTAAGTGTAGGAGAAAAAGAGATATTAGAGCAGTTAAAAACTGAAAATAATATACAAATTATGAGGCCCGATAAAGGTGGGGGAACTGTTATTTTTGACTCACTCCAGTATTCGCAAGTAATTTTTGAAATGTTATATGACATTTCAACATATGCCCCATCTTCAATTAATGAAATCAATATTATTAATAAATGTATTGACTACTACCTAGAGGAATACTTGTTGGACACAAGGAGCATGTCAGAAACATACACTTTCATAAAAGTGAAAGATCCAGTGGTAGCAACAATTTATGGGATCCCCAAGACCCATAAAGGACTAGATAATCTAACTTTTAGACCACTAGTGTCCGGGCAGTGTTCCAAGACTTTTCCATTTGGAGTTGTGATTGACAAGTGGTTAAAGCATGTGGTTAACAATACCCCACATTTACTTGAGGACTCATGGGACTTTCTGGAGAGAATTTCAGATAACCTTTGGGACAAAGATATTCTTTTGGTCAAAATTGATATTGTTGATTTATTTACCTCCATTCCTAGGTATGAAGGAATGGAGATGTTTGGTGATTGTGTTCAGGCAAAAACTAGGTTCTCGATTGATAAAGTGAATCTGGTAATGGATTGTATGGCCATTGTTCTCGACCATAACTATAGTTTCTTTGAAGGGGAATATTTTAAGCAGCACAAAGGTATAGCAATGCAAGCATCTTGTGCTCCCATTTATGTGACTATGGTCCTTTTAGAGTGGGGGAACAACAAGGCGTTTAATGGTGAATACTTCAAGTACACAAAATTGTATGTCCGGCTTTTGGACGACATATTTATTCTTTGGAATAATACTGATGGTAATGTCCATAAATTCACTGATTATTTAAATGAAACCACTAATTTCTGAGATTCACATATTCCTGTCATGATAAGGGTATTGCTTACTTGGACACCTTTATTGAGAAGGTGGATAAGGGTTTTAAAACTAAAGTATTCAGGAAACCCACCTTCAGTAACTCATATTTGGAATACACAAGTAATCACTCTTTACATCAAAAAAAGAACATTGTCAAATGACAGTTTGTCTGGGTAGCCTGGATGACTTCTAGGGTTGGAAACCTTTATGATGAGTTAATGAAGGTGGTTAAAATGTTTTTAGAAAGAGGATACTCAAGTAAACTGGTAAATGAAAATATGGAATATGTTCGGAAAGAATGGGGTAATAAGTATAAACCTCTTTTGGGTAAGCCATTTATAAAAAGGGAGATCATGGTTGAACAGGGAGAGGACTGGCATAAAAATTATGAAAGAGCTATGGTTATACGCTTTTGGGGTAGGACATTTGAAGTGAAACAGATAATGGAGGAAAACTGAGACATTTTAAAAAATAACCCTGCCTTATGGTCAGTTACTGGCACTAAGCCTACCTTTGTGTTCAAAACTGGGGTTAACCGTAAGAAATGTTTTGAAGGAATATTACATTTTTTTCTATTTTATTTATTTTTATTTGTATTTTACATTTGTTAACCAGGGGTGTCTGACTGAGCCGAAAAGGCCCTTTTTCAGCAGAGGCCCGGGGAGAAAAGCTCCACAAAGAAAATTTACAGATACATTTAGTTAGACATGATCAGTATACACACAAATTACAAGAGACATGTTTTTACAGTGGTATGTGGCACATCAACAGTTACAGTGGAGAGAACAAACAAAAAAAAAATAATTTAAAAATAAAAGTAATTAATAGATTTGTGGTGTACAGCTGAAATTTGGATCATAGGTAGAATACATACATAGTACACAGGTACAGTACATACATTGTAGATTAGCCAGTGTTTGTGAGTAAGACTGAAAACTATTATCAAGTACTCTAGATTTAGTATGTATACCTTATCCACATTCACTAGCCTGGGGAGCAATCATGGCACTGCCAACTTTGCTTGAGATGTTGCCTGATGAGGTCTTTAAAGGAGGCTTTGGATGATGTGTTTTGAATGCTAGTGGGGACAGAGTTCCATTTTTTAGCCACTGAACTACTATATAGCGCATCTCCAAAGCTATTGTAGCTGTTGCTGGCTTCTAGTAGTAGTTTGCTTGATGATCTAAGAAGCCTTTTGGTTGAGTGATGTTGTACTAGGTTTTTGAGGGCAGGACACTTATTGGGGAGGTAATAGAATGACAGAGGCAGAGCTGATTGTAAGTTAGGAGGTTGGGCAGTTCAAGCCAGTGGAGCTGTCCCAAAGCAGTGCAATGATGAGTTCTATATGAGCAATTTGCAGCAAAGCGGGCAATTCTGTTATAGTAGGCTTCCATTTTGCTTAGTTCAGTTTTGTTGAGATTAGTCAGAATGGGAGATGCATAGAGTAGGGTGGATAGAAGTTGGGAGCGAGCAATGGCTGATCTTCTGTTGTTGGTAAGAAATGGTTTGATACAGTAGAGTGATCCCAGTTTGGCATGCATTTTTTAAATAGTTAAGTTGAGATGACTATCAAATTTTAGGTGGGAGTCTATGGTTATTCCCAATAGCTTAGCCTGTGCCACTGGAGTGATTGGAGTAGCATTTGTGGAGTAGATAGTGAATTGACTGTTATTTGTTAGAACTGGTTATAATCATTAGCTGAGTTTTCTTTGGACTGAGGATAAGTTGGGCTTTGGTAAGGTAGTTTTCAACATCAGAGAATGCTAGTTGAGTTGTTTGCAGGAGGGTGGGAATGTTTTGTGCAGCACAGATTAAGGTAGTGTCATCTGCATACTGAACGATAGATGCATGCTGTGTGGAGGTATGGAGGTCATTTGTGAAGACTGTGAATAGTAGTGGTCCTAAGATAGAACCCTGTGGGACTCCTGTAGTTATGGGCAGCTGAGGAGAGAGAGAATTTTCCCATTTCACAGCTTGGTACCCATCAGTTAAGTAGCTTTGGAACCAGGTAAGAGTGGAATTTGATAGGCAATACTGGTTTAGTTTGTTTAGCAGGATTTAGTGTGAGACTGTGTCAAATGTTTTGGACATATCCAAAAAAAGAGTTGACACCTGTAGGCCTTAATTTTTGAGATGGCTTACCGTGTCTGTGAAGCAGAGGAGGGTTGTAGTGGTACTATGGGCAGGTCTGAAACCATGCTGAGTAGGTGACAGGATGTTGCTGTCTAGGAGATAGTTTAGCATCTTGGATGCATTTTTCTGGGATTTTGGCCAGGGGGGAGAGTAAAGCAATGGGTCTGTAGTTATTAAGTTCAGTGGAGGTCCCACCTTTATGTATGGGTATAACATAGGATATTTTCCAGAGTTTGGGCACATAGTTTTCAACAATTGAACTGTTTATGAGAGTGAAGACTGTGATAGCAATAGCATCTGCTGTGAGTTTCAAGAAATAGCTGGACAGTAGGTCGGCTGCTGTTGATGAGGTTTTTAGTTTGGAGAGCATGCTTTTGATTGAAGTGGTGGAAACCGTTTTGAGAGTAAAGCTTGTATTAGTGTTATTTGTGTTGGGGGGGATAGTGAGGAATGAAATGTCCTGTGATACTAAGGATAGAATTGAGTTCACAAAGTGGGAGATGAATTGTGTTTCGATGGGAACTTTAGTGTCAGGGGTGGTTGGTTTGGGGGTAGCCTTTTGGATGGATTTTAGTAGCTGTTTACACTTTTCCAACATTTTTGGGGGTTGTGTTGGTATTTAGTTTGTAATGTTGTGTAGTAGGATTTTTTTGTCCAGCCTATTGTATTTTTTTGCATGGTTGCGCAGTTCTTGGTACTTAATTAGGCTTTGTGTTTCTTTGGGTTTTTTTATAGTAAAGCCAGGCAGTGTCTCTGGACTTGAGGATTTGTTTAGTTTCTTTACTGAGCCAGGGGTTTGTAGAGGTTCTAACCTTGATTTTGCGCAATGGAGCAACAGTGTCTAGGTGTTGTAGAAATGTTTTGTTGAAATATGCTACAGCCTGGTCAAGTGGAAGGGTTTTTATGGGGGTCCAGTCACAGTTACAGAGTAAAGTGTTGAGGACCTCAGGAGAGAATGTTTTTGTGTTTCTATTGGATATATAGTTAGTGGTTTTGCATATGCTTGTTCTACTACGTATAAAGTATATTATGTTGTGGTCACTTAAGGTGTCTGGGAGACTGCCTCTGTGAGGATACAATGTGGGGTTGTTAGTTAGGACACAGTCACGGATGGATTCCCTTTTAGATTTTTTATCACATCTAGTTGGAATTTGGACTAGCTGCTGGTAGCCATGGAGATTTATTAGATTACTTGGTGGTTCTGATATACAGGTGAAACAATCTAGGTTGAAGTCCCCCAGAATAAGGGTTTCTTGTGAGTATGTGGAAGAACACCAGGATAAGAAGTCTTCAAGGCTAGCAGGTGTATTACCAGGTGGAATATAGATCACAATTGTGGTGATCATACATTCTATAGTATATAGTAAGAATGGTATAAAATATGGGACATCAAGATGTGGGGCATGTTCACAGTGTAAATTTATATACGTAAATTTATATACGTAGATGAATACTAATACTACACTGTAAATAATAAGTTTAAAACCAAGGTACGGTTTGTTATGGGAATTGTCAAACAACAGGTGTGATATATTTAGCTATGCGCAATTCATGTTCTGTTTTTTATGTAGGCAAAACTGAGAGAAGGTTAAGAGATAGAATGTATGAACACCATTATGAAATTTTAACACACAATAATAATGAAGCACTTTATAAACATTTCACCAGTTGTGCAGACCAGGTAGGGTTTTCTTTTGGTATTATAGAACGGGTTATACCTAACCCCAGGGGGGATAACTACAGAAATTATATAGAAGAGAGGGAGGTTAAATGGCAAATTAAGTTGCAGGCAAGCTTCCATCCTGGATTAAATGAAATGATTTCTATTAAACCCACCCTTAATAAGAAGAATGTTTTAGGATAATTTATACATTTTACCAGAGGGGAGTTATATTCACTTTGTTTTTAGAATTTTTTAGAATGATTGGTTCATAGGTTTATAGGTTTGTACTAGGCTATCGGCCCTAGGGCCTATACAAGCCTAGCCATAACAATTCCATGGCTATTTCTTCCCACAGTATTTACTTCCCTGGACTCCTGTCTAGCAGGGCAACTGAAGTGACCCCTGGGGTGAATTTCCTATCTCCCATCCAATCATCAAGGTTTCTTTTGAAGAGGGCCAAAGAGGCATTCTGCTTGACATGTACGGGCAGTCTGTTCCAGAGTCTGGGGAGTCTCTGGGTCAGGAACCTATCCCTCCAGCATGTTTTGTTCATTGTGATGACAAGGTTTAGATCCCTGGAGCATGTGTCTCTGAGGAACTGGGATTTCTTTAAGTGTAGCATGTCCAACAGCTCTGGGTTTGACATGGCCTTGTATGTTAAGCAGAGATTGCCTCTGAGTAGACAATATGCAACAGAGTATAGGTGGAGTTTTTTTAGATGGTCAGCATAGGGCATCTGCTTTAGGCCTGTGATTCTTTTAGTGAGGTATTTCTGCGGCCTTTCCAGTTGTTGCAGAAGTCTTGAGAGGTACATACCAAATGGGGCGTTGTATTCTATAATGGGTCTAATGAGGGATGAGTACAGTGGGACAATGACCTCCTTTTTTCTGGATTTAAAGCCTTAGTGATGAGGTGTGACACATAGAAGGATTTCCTGACTGTTGTGGCAATGTAGTTATCGAAGGTGAGACCATTGTCCACCTGTCTCCCTAAGTCTCTTAGCACACTTTCGGTGTTTAGTGTACTGCCACCTATGTGGTAATTCATGGGTACATGTTTTTTTCCAAAGGGGATAACTATACATTTCTTGGCATTGAGCTTGAGCCAATGGCTCTGGCACCAAGCATCTGTTTCTATAAGGCCCTTTTGTAGAATATCCACATCATTTGGGGATTCAATAATGGCTCCCAGTTTGCAGTCATCTGTGAACTTTGTTAGCCAGAGTCCCTTAGTGTTAGCCTGTACTTCAGAGAAGTTGATGCCAAACAAGAGTGGTCCCAGAACTGAACCCTGAGGTACTCCAGTTGTCACTTCTCTGGAGCTGGATTTGGAGTCAGCTACTTTTACAGTGTGGGTTCTGTCAGTAAGCCAGTTGGCAACCCATCGAGTGTTGTAGGGCTTAATGCCCAGCTTAGTAAGTTTATCTATGATTCCAGAGTGAGGGATGGTGTCGAAGGCCTTGGCAAGGTCTACATAGGCTGTGGAGACCACCTTACCCTTGTCCATGGCTCTGGAGACTGATTCGAAGAAGTCAATCAGGTTCAGGAGACAAGATCGGCCCTTCATAAACCCAAACTGCATAGGGTCCAGTGTTTGAAGGTTGCCAATGTCTTTGTTTATAAGTTCCATGATAATACGTTCCATGGCCTTGCAGATCAGACTCATCAGATTGATGGGGCAGTAGTTCCCAGGATCCAAGGTGGATTCCCCCCTTGTGGAGTGGGATAACTGTAGCTGTGTGCCACTCAGTGGGCACGAAGCCTGAGGTGATGCTATGATTAAACATGACACTTAGGTGAGGTGCCAGTTCATTTTGTAGTTCATGTAGTACACAGCCTGGGATGTCATCTGGTCCCATGGATGCTGTATTCTTAGCTTTGGAGAGTAAATTTTTTACCTGTGTGGCCATTATTACCGACATTTGGCAATCTTTCGGTATTGAGATGGGCCCTTTAGGGGGGGAGGGGGTGAAGTTTGCACTGAATTGATCTGCCAGGATATTGACAATATCCTTGGGATCAGTATATTTAATGCCATTCTGTTGTAGCTCAGAGCAAATCTGAGCATTAACATTTAGATTCTTGACATAGCTATAGAATGCCTTTTTTTCGTAACTAGCTTTGGAGGAATTTATTAGGGATCTCAGCTTCTTACTGAGGCTGGTAAGGGAGTTTTCTGCATCCTGGGATTTTCCACTTTTCTGCAACAGTTTTTTTGGAGTTGTGTGTCTCGGTTCTATTGGGGATGGCACGATTCATGCACAAGTAGATGTGCTCACACAGTGCCTTATTGTAGGATTCAGCAGTCGAACTTTCAGTTCCCATCTGCATGGTTGTCATGACGTTTGTCACTTCTGACTTAAGTAGCATGAAGTTGGCTTTGGAGAAGTTTTTTACGGTGGTTTCCTTACTGGGGCATGGGATGGGATGTGGATGTCAAGGGTGATTAGCTTATGACTTTTAGTGTGTATATTTTTAGCATTTTACAACACTATATATTTTTTTCAAAATGGATTCTCAAGGTATTATTAATTGAATGATGTAATTAATTGTGAGGGTATAAATAGATGAAGTGTTTCTTAATGGATTGATTCTGATGATGTCCCCGGTTTAGGGGATGAAAGCACTTAATCTGTATTATTTTTTGTTGTTTTAATAAAGTGAATGTCATTGTTTTGGATTCCAGCCACAACCTGTGTTATTTGTTCTTGGTATGACAAGTTTGCCTTGTAAAGCTTAGACACCTACAGAGGGTGTGTGCATAGTAGAGTATTGTTGCAGACATGTTTGTTGAACTGCATGTGATATATTGAATTAATAACATTCAACTGTACAGTGTTCTGCTGGACAATAAGCACATGTGTGACTGATATGTATAGTCGCATACATTGTACAAGAATTGGGACTTATTTAGAACCAACCATGAATTGTTTGAATGGCTTGGTGATAGACTATCAATAGTATTCAAGAGAGGGAATAACCTAAAAGCTCTCTTGGAAAGACGTCAAAGGAAGGTGCCTAGAATCACGGGCACTTTCAAGTGTGAAAGTTGCAATTATTGCAAATTTATAGACGTCACAAATTATTTTGAAATTGATGGACATAAATATAAGGTAAAATCTAAATTCAATTGTAACACCAACTTCATAGTCAATTTAGCTAGATGTGTAGTGTGCCCAGCATTTTACGTGGGTAAAACGGAACGTAGGTTCCGTGAGAGAATCTATGAACACAACTATGCTATTAACCATATTAAAATAGACAATGCTCTAGCTAAACATGTCCATTTAAATGCCCAACACCAGTTTAAATTCATGGTCATTGACCAGTTTGTAAAGGACATCAGGGAGGGCCCAGCATCATTTAAACTTGAAGAAATGGAATTAATCTGGCAGTTAAAACTGAATGCCTTTAGTTTTCCAGGACTGAATGAATCATGCTCAATTATGAGCATATTAAAGCTCAAAAGCTTACAAAGATAGTTGTCATCTTTTAAATTTTGTATTTAAGAAAGTATTTATGTCATGTTCATTTTTTAGTAAAAGGTATAGCATTTTATCTGTATTTGTAGGTTAGAGTGTAACATGTTGTGTGTGTATGATTTAAGTAAGTATTTACTTACTTCTAAATAAGGATCAAGGTTCAAGTTTAGGTACATGTTGTTTAATTAATTGATCACAGTCAAATTTCCCACACTTTTTTCAGCTGTTGACTATTTAAGTAAATTTTACACAATGGTATTGTATCTTCTGAAGAAGTCTGTGTGTGAACAGACAAAAAGCGCTTTAAGATCTAATTTTAACTGTTATTCAAATTAAATCAGAGTTGCAGTCCTTATAGCTGTTTGGTCGTTTTTTTTTTGTTTTAAACAGTTTGTCTTGCATCAGTTTTTACCAGTTTTATAGTCACATACACATATACCTGTGTTATGTCACCCAAATCACTGGCAGGTCTGTGAGCAATGGCATTGTAACATAATAGCCTACTTATGACTGTTGGACATCTTCCAGGTTATCACAGTGATCTCAAACCCTACTGTGCAATCAACGTACTAATGTATGGTGCAGCTATATTAATACAGTATCAATATTCATGTCCCTTTTGACACCCATTTATGTGTGCCATTGTCCAGACGTACTGCTGTAACAGGCTGAGAAGTATGATTGAGCAGCAAGACTGTAAATACAGTGTGCCATACAACATATAACAGATATGTACACCAGGTATCCTCTGAGCACATGTATGTATGCATATGTTCAGCTGGAAGGCACAAGGCTAATCACATGGGTTTCAATCAGTCAGGTAAATAGGCTGTGCATGTTGCATATGTGTGTAAATTAGTGGCAGTGCATACAGTAGACATATATGTGTACAGCTACTGGTGGTTGCATTACCCTGACACTGATGTGGGTACTGGAGTAGGCACGACTATCAGGTATTAATCAGAGAAGTGTCCACCTGTGTTATGACCCTCTGTCCATGCCTACTACTACCAGCTATATCAACACCTATATACAGTGGATATCACAAGTGTACACACCCCTGTTGGAATGCCAGGTTTGTGTGCTGTATGACAATCAGACCACAGAAGATCATTTCATAATGTTTCATCTTGAATGTGACCCCTAACCTGTCCAATTCCATTGACATACAATCAAAGGTGTTTCTAGGAAGGTGAGCAACTATTGCCAAGTGAAGATGTGCCATGATGTTAGAGTCTAGACCAAGACGGATGAATGCTGTAACCATCTAAAGAGGTGCATAGACAAGTTAAAGGGTGTACACACTCATTCAACTGGCTTATTGTACTGAGTATTATTTCCATATGTTTTTACAGACCAGATTGTTATGTTTTCAGTTGGATTGTACAGGCTATAGGTCACACTACAGGTGGGAATTGTTATGAAATTAGTTATTGTGTTGTCATGTTCCAATTGTACAAATACCAGGCAGTGTGTCAGGGGGGTATGTACCCTTTATATCCACTGTAGGTATATGGACACAGCAGTACTTGACCTGTATATCCAGCCTCCACCAAGGTAGAGTAATCCCATTTGGTGGACAGCAGCAATACACAAACCACATAATAGGTTGCTACATTAACTGTACAGGGACACATAGGTGCAGACAACAACTCTGAAACAAGTCGACCTATATCTGAGCAAGCAGGTAAGTTTACAGGTGATGTCCTGTAAGGCTGACTATGACTATGAATCGGACGTATCCACACCACCGAGAACAATTGCAACCATGTCTCTACATATGTTGTAAGTCTCAGGTGAAACAATACAATTCACCCTGTACTGGGGGGTAAAGAACACCTCATACACACGTGCCATGGATATAGGCAACCTGCATCACACAGGTTAGGTGGGAGCATCATCACCCTGCATCCCAGTCGTACATGGAGATATGCACATCAACCACACTCCACCCCTCAGCAATGGCGAGCATGTACATATTGCCTACTGATGGCAACAACAGCATATCTCCATGAGGCATAAGAACATCAGTGTCTGCCTTCTACATGAACTCAGGCATGGGCTCAGAGCTGCATCACATACCAGTCAAACACAGACCTGCCACCATACACACCCCATCCACATGGAAGATGACCACTGTCAACCCTCTACACAGAAATTAATGGAGGATAGAGGATTATGTAATCAAGTGTCCAACATTGGGGGGAATAAGATAGCTCAGGGACAGGCATATAATGCAAGCTGCTATAGCCATGATAGCTTGGAGGGTTCCTGTATAGTTTGGATTATTTGCAAGTAATATCCATTATGAATTATTATGTTATGAATTTCCTGCTGTCCCATATAGCTGTCTGCTGCTATCCCATTCAGCCACCCAATTCCATTGCATGCTTGTAACCATATCATACATACAGGTATGAGAACATACTACTCTATTCAGTAATTGATAGGAAGAGTGATGTACCTTGTTGCTTGGCCAGTATTGAGGACAGTGCTGGAGGGCTGACTATTTTGGATGCACATAGTACACTCCCTGTACATGGTAAAGCTCAGGTAGTGTCATGTTTGGCATCCCTTTTACTGTATGAGCGAGTCTGAAAGAGGTATCAGTCCCTGGGTCCCTACAGTGTCAGGGTCTGTGTTATGCGTTGCTTCTTTGCCCAGGCCTGGGCATACTGGGTATGCCTCCTTCTGCCTACATGGGCAGGCTCAAGATGTTCCTCCACCGAGTCCCTCTGTGCCTGTGCTGGCCTTGGCAATGGTGGGGGGCTGTGTGGCCCTGCCCCATGCTGTTCCTGCTGAAGCTCTTTCCACAGGATTATATTGTGTAGCATGGCACATACTAAGAACATTTGTATACATGTAGCTGGAGAGTACTGCAAGGCTCCACCGGATATGTTAAGGCAGCGAACCGTGACTGGAGCATCCCAAACACATGCTCTACAATGATCCCGGTTTGTGTGTGTGCCTCTTTATGGTGTTCTTGTTCAAGTGTGTATGCATTTCTGATGGGTGTCATCAGCCACGGCTCCAGTGCATAACCAGCATCTCCCACGAGATGGCTATATGGGATGTCCCCCCTGGCAAATGCCTGATACAGCTATGAGCAATGCCAGATGTGGGAGTCGTGATAGCTTCCAGGGCTGCCAGCACACACATTCATGATAATGCCCTAGGCATTGCAATGACCTGGCAGTTGATGGAGGGGAAGCTCTTGCAGTTTATGTAGACCCTGCCCCACTCACCAGGTGGTGCTTTGATGTGGATGGGCATGCAGTCTATAGCATCAACTACCTCAGGGTATTCTGCTATACCATATATATCATGGAAGAGATCCATACGTGTGGTTAGCGCCCCACGGGCAGTGGGGAAATATATGTGTTCATTGGCATGTTGTGTGATGGCATCCAAGAACTGGTGGAGTACCCTGGATGCTGATGCCTGTGAGACCCCCATGATATCCCCAGTTGGTCTTTGGAAGGTACCTCTGGCTAGTATTCTTAAGCCTAGACATACCTTGGTATCCACTGGGATGGGTTCCCCTCTATTAGTTCTGTGTGTAAGGCATGGCCGACACAGCTCAACAATTTGCTGTAGAATGTCCCTGTCCACCGTATAGCACTCTACTATCTCCAGCTCATGTAGGCTCTGCTAGCTTACCCTGGGTCTGTACACTCTTCTCCTCCTTGTCACTGTGGGTTGGTTATCAGCGTTCTCCTCCTCACCACCATCAATTTCTAGCACATATTGATGGAGTAAAGCAGCAGCAGCCTCTAACATACTTAATTATTTTTGCCAGTTAAAAATCCCCCTTCTGTGTACACCAGTGGTGGAGAGTTTGTGGGACAAAACAGTCTGTAGGATGTTTGCATAGATTATATTAGTGTGCTGGGTTGCTGTATGTATAATTGACTGATTCTGATTACATTCCACCTGCTAGCTATGCTAGTTCTCCTTGATTGCCTTCCTACTGCTGTTTCCCCTTTCCACTTCCTCCCTATTTAAGCCCCAAGGTGTGCCTCACATACCCGGTGCTCAAATGTAAACAGTTCTGCTACTTCATGTGTTTTTTTTTTTTTTTGTTTAAGGCCTGCTGCATGCTGCACACAGCCATTTAGCTAATGTAAGCACTTTAAAGCAGAAATGGCCCTCCCTGGAAGTGAACATGCTCTGCATTTCATGGAATAAGACAATACAGCCTCAGACACACCCCCTTCTTTAGCTGTGCTTAGCTAAGGGCAAACATGGCCACAGTGCTCCAGTGAGCATGACACACCCCCATATGAAGTGATTCAGCTCTTATACTTGTACTGTTGTTTGCTGCACCTACATGGTTAGATACAAACTGAGACTTTTAGGAAATCTGTGATTTGGTATAACTCCCCTCATTTGCATACCCCAGTGTGTAAGTCCTTAGTTACTGCACTTAGATGGACCCTTTCCCCTTGACAGCCAGTGCTCTCTCATATTGTCTACACTTTGCATGCAATTGACTATAATGGCAAAATGCAGAATTATCTTAAAATTTACTTTTCTCAATTTTTTTTTTCAGCATGATACTGTTTGTGCACTGCTGCCCTATGCTTAAATGGCCGTGATTGTCCAAAAAAAAAGTTTAATTTCATAAAAAAATAAACTATTATTAATGCCAACGGCCTTATATTTGGCCATTGGCATGTGTGTTTGACTGTAATACAAGCTTTCTACGAGCTGTCCTGCCTCCCTTTGCTCAGATACAGAAATGTATTCAGTTACTAACTGAATACATTTATGCTCTGACACTGTTCCTACACGGAGTCCGGCCAGCTTTGTAGATCACAAAATCACCTTATTTGTATGGTTTTTACCAGAAAATGAGGTGATATGCATCCCACAATACTTTCTGTGTAGGAACAGCGTAGGGATGCTCATGCACGTGAAAACAGCACTTTCCTGGATCGCTCAGCAGCCATTTTCTGTACAGGAGCTCCTACACTGTTCCTGCATGGAAAACGGCCATTCATGAATCCCGAAGTATGTGTATACAATCTGTATTCAAGAACATTCCTACCACAAATTTTATGCTTTTTAGTTGTCACCTCACAGTTAGACATTGCCCGTTCAATCCTCACTTAGAGCGTCTTCTGTGTGGCGACATGTGTGAACGGGCGTTCCTTCATGGAAGGTTGTGCGTTAGGCCCGGCAAGCCAGCACGTAAAACTCTACTGCCAATTATTAGCGGACCGGAGTTCCGCTGTGGCGACCCCTAACCAGGAAAAGCCGAAAGACACAAACAAACAAAGTCACTCTTAAAGATCACACTAAGAATGCAGGTAGTCTATATGTAGTCTATACTTCTTGGTAACCTTTATGAATCCACTTGATTTGTAAGTCTGCTAGAAAATCAGTAGGAAAAGTAAAATTAGAAGGAGGAATGTGTGAATTATGCTTGTGTTGTCTGTTCAATCAGAATGGTGTATACTTAGAGTAGACATACATGATTTTACGTCATGTTTTTGGAATATGTTTGAACTAGTGAATGGTCTTTGATGTTAAACCAAATAATTTACAGAATGTGCCTGGTCTAAACTAGTGCTGAATCACAAGCACAAATCACACATAATTTCTTGTAAAAAGAGAACTGTTCTGACACTAAACATCTCCCCTCTGAGAAAGAGAGACTTGTTTTCAAGTAGGTATAATTTGTAGATGGGTATTATGACACATTATTTTAATAAGCATGCTAGCGAAGTTGTGATGATTTTAGAAATACGATCTTTAAATATTCGTTGATGTACCAACAGGCAAACATAGCCATTAGGATGCTCTTTTTTGGCATCCAGTTCACAGTTCTGAGTGACGATCTCATTAAGCGTAAGAATCATATTTTTCATGCACGCATACGACAGCGACTAAATATGATGAATATTTCTCAGAAAAAATATATACGTTTTGTTATGCTATGTGCTATATAGCAAAACTAGGCAGGTTTTACAAGTAAAGACTGACATGCACATATTTGAGATACATGGTTTCTTCGCCTTATGTTCTATTTGCTCATGCATTATGCTGTGTAAGGATGACTAACTCTCCAAGGAAATCAAAGAAATTATATAGACATACTAACATTTGAATGTATGGTCAGAATTGCCATGAGAACATCCAAGATGCAATATTTTCATGTTATTCTTTTCAACAGTAAACGTATCGATATTATTTCTCTTTGAAGGGGTGAGTGTAATAGCTGGCAACACAGATGTATACACAAACACACACACAAACACACACACACACACACACACACACACACACACACACACACACACACACACACACACACAAAATCATTAGAAAGCACCAAATCATTGTATATATTATAGTCATACATATAAATCTTAATGTGTAAATGCAGAAGTCAAATGAAATGTACTGGATTCATACATATCAACTGCCCAGATTTGTGCAGAATGTCCAGATTTTGTCTCATGTTTTCAATCTGTTCCACATAAAATTTGTGATTTGGGAGCAGATCATTGAACATCAAAATCACTAAATAATGACACAAAATTGAGTTTCAGACTTCATATTTTACAGAAAGTATGTGTTAACATAAAACCTGATATTCTAGAACTTTTGAAGTTTATAAGAGCAATATTTAAAATCTGTTTCTATTTTTGGCCTTTATCCCCCCATTATTTTAGGTTTTGTCCATATTTGTTGCAAAAAGCAACTTAAATGGTCAAAATGTAGCGGGAATGCAGAGAAAGGTGAGTGGGACTGGAGATGGTGAGATCATTTGTGTGTGAATGTGACAGTTAGGGTTAGGATCAGTGATAGGTAAGGGGTATAGGCGTTTTTATGTTTGTGCACAAGTATGTGTATTTAGGGTTAGGGTCAGGGTTAGGTAAAGGGATAGCTGTCATGTTGTTAATGCATATCTGTATGTGTTTATGTGTCTGAGTGTCTGATTGTGTTTTGTGTAGTGGCAGTGTACAGGAAGAGTTTTATTACGGTAAAGTTTAAGGTTACGACTGGGGAAAGGGGCAGTGTTAGGGCTAGGTTAGTATTCATTACTAAGGTGATGCAGGAGAACAAAAATTTCCACCTAACTAGAAACAATCCTACATCATACCATTGCACAAAAGTGGTCCGTCAACAGACCTCAACTACAATTCAGCCGTTATCCTATTGACGCTGTCAAAAATTCTAGAGAAATGCATCGACTCTTAATTGATGCGCCACCTAATTTCTAATAAACTTCTCTCCAACACCCAGTATGGATTCAGACCTGACCATGGCACAACTGCATTCCTCCATTTCTCCAGTACTGTAAACCAATACAGAAATGATAGCAAACTAGTGTCTACCCTTTTCTTTGACCCATCAAAGACATTTGGCACTGGATCACATCAGAACCTCCTCATAGAACTTTTATCTGTTAGCCTCTCCTATCCCTCCCTCCCTCTTGTGGTTCATTAGCTATCTATTTCATAGGGAACAAACTGTCATATGGCAACAAAACTTCACATGTTCCTGCCAGTAACCACAGGAGTCCTACAACAATCATAGTTGGATCCTATCTCTTCACCATCTTCATTAATAATCTCTGTAGCATTACCCACCCAGTTGATATAGTACAATATTCCAACTACTTGGCTTTGATATATGCAGCCCTTTGTTTATTCACACTCCAACAAGGTAGCAAACCACTTTCTCCACATTTGCAGTTTGGACAAAAAAATTACAATTGCTACTTAATTATAACAAGACAAAATCTTTTACCGTAATCCCTGCCAACAGCTCCAGTATTGAAATAGTAACCCAAATTAAATTTCTAGGCATAATTATAGATGACAAACTCAGGTTCAACTGGCATATCCTTTAATCTGTTTAAAAAAATAGATTAGAAACTAGGTTCCATCTAAAGGGCCAAGGCATACCTTACTGCCAGAGCAAGAGCAACACTAGTCTCAAAATACCTACTTTCAACCCTCATATATACCTCCACTATCCTCATCAACCTAAACATCACACAAAAAACAAAACTAGCCTCATATTTGCAACAAGATAGTAAAGTTTGCTACCAACCTTTTATATAGAGCACATGATTGTCACGCTCTAAAACAGTTTGAATGGTTTGAACTCCCTAATTACCTAACCTACACACAGCTTATCATGACATTTAAACGTATCCACCTTCACAAAAAAATGCCTATCACTACTGAATACCCTTTCTCCTTCCTCCCATCCAGAGATTTCCACACTAGTAGGCAATTTCTAGTACACATAAATTGGGCAGTACACTCCGCAGGCAAGTCAGTGTACTCACATTATGTCTCGAAACTCTGTAACACCATCCCTACCCAAATAAAACTAGCCGATAAACTCCAAACTTCAAAGCACTTCAGACACCATCTTGACCTCTCCTGGTTTTCACCAGAGTAAGAGGTGTACCACACAGACTACTCCTGGTCCTTCTTCTCTTATAACCCTCTCCTTAATGCCCTTTCTTTTTTCCAAAATTTAGCCTATATTTAAATACTTATCTAAAATGACTCTCTCCTCTTCAATAACTTTAACTACATATCTTCCTATTTACTATAATGCATCCTACAACAACACCTCTATTTACATAAGCTGGAAATGTAATTGCACACTTTCATTGCAATATTACTGCCATTAGATGATATTTATTCATGCCCAGCATAAGATGTATTCTCTTACATCTAATGAGGTAAAAATCTACAGCTGATGTAAAAATTGTAGTTTTAAGCAAGCAATGTTATATCTCCTTTTTATGTTTAAGTGTACACTGAACTTCTCTGAAAATCTACTGAAATGTGTCGCATTGTTTCTTATAAAGAAAATATTATTGCTAAAACAAATTGTATAAGTGAAAAGATAACATTAATATGCAATTGAAATATGTAAATGAGCTTGAGCTTTTCTCCCTGGAACTCCATTGAAGGAGTGCTCTGCCTAGTCTGACTTTCCTGGTTAACAAAAACAAATAAATAAATAAATTAAATAAAAAAATATATAGATATAGATGTAGATTTTATATATATATATATATATATATATATATATATATATATATATATATATTTTTTTTTTCTTTTGCTTATTTCACAGTTTAATTTTACCAAGTCTTTTGGGTTTCTAAAACCTTGACAGGAATGGACACCATTCCCAAGTCAAAGCATGATTAAAGTTTGTGAAATTAGTACTGTTTCAGTATTTTATATTAGCCAAAAGTAGTCTTCATAGCACTTTCAATGTGCCCAGAAATGATTCCTTCTGCAGTTCATATGGAGTTACTTGCATCGGTTGCATATCTAAATAAGACTTTAAATTATTTTTTATGTAACCTATTGTCCTGCTACTGCTACTGGAACTGTCTGAGTAGCCTTCTTCCACATTTCCCTTGTTTCTGCCTGCAAATCATGGTATTTTATGACTTTGTGTCTCTCTGTACATAAGACAAGCAAGACAATATAATCACTGGGTGTAGCAATTTCAATGATCAATGCTACTATTGTCTCTTTTCATGGACTACTATATTTGGTTTTCTCATATCTGTTTTTGAACTGTTGGTAATGGGTAATCCCATGTCATATACACATCATTCTCTGTAATGCTTTGTGATTCATGTTTCCAATGCTCCTCACCTACTTCAGTATTGTAATGTTTGGAAAATCCTAAGTTCAACAGTCTTGCTACATTATTATGCCTTTCAGTATAGAGGCCTGCTGCCATTAGTGCATCACACCCAGCAACAAGATGTGCAACTATTTCCAGTTCTGTTTTACAGGACCTGCATTTGCCTGTTTCTCCCAAATGTAATCCAACTCATATGTAGTCTACTATCCAGAGCCAATAATATTATCATTTCATTTTTTGGTATAAATTCACCTCTCCTTAACCATTCCTGTCTCAAATCCTGATTGACATGAGGTTGTTCCAGAAGTTTTCTATACTTGCAACTATATTTATGTCTTTTCCACATTTCTTGCCATTTCATCTGATCCTTCTCCTTATTTTCTTTTGTTTTTTGGAACATTCACTTGCTGCCTGATTTTCATCTAGTTCTGGTTTTGTTTCCATTTCTGCTTGACATCAATATACCTCTGCTAAACTAAGCAAGGAAGTCATCTTAGATTTGTTCTCTTCATGTTTCAAAACTTTCACTTTGTTTGGATCTGATGAAGGCAGCAGATATGTATGCAGTCCTATGATTGCAGTAGATCTATAAATGCAATCAGTATAGTCTCAATGCGTAATACTGAACTGTCTCAATTTTTCTGTAGTAGCATGCTGTGTTGTATTTTATCATACTTTGTAAAGTTTCATTATAAACATTCATAAATTGGTCCTATTTTTCCCAAAACACTTATTTCTCTAATATTACTTAATGTCTTGTATTATTAGTTAACAACTATTAAGTGCTACTAGATTTATTAATAGTTTTAGCTTTCTCTGTTAGTTAATATATATTTCCCATTGTTTTGCACTACTGCTACATGTCTTATATGTGTTATTAGATGCTATGTAGTGGAGCTTTTCTTCCTGGGCCTCCACTGAAAATGGGATTTCTGACCAGTCGGACTTTCCTGGTAAATAAATGCAAAATAAAATAATAAGAAAATAAATAATTTCAAGGAGGCCCATACCTCCTTTAGAATGAGGGATATATACTCTTGGTATACACTAATTTTTATATAAGCATGAATCATTTTTCTTGATTTCCTGTCCAATTGATCCAATACATTTTGGCCCAGCCAAGTACCCCAAAACTGTAAGTTAGAACAGCTTGAACTTTATTCCAAGATGTCAGGGCTGTTTTCATTATTAATTTTAGTCTTCTAAAATATTCTTTACTGCATTTTGTTCACATTTGTTCATGTTTTATTGTCGATCCTTCACCAATTCCCAAATATTTATACACTCCCTCCTTCTCAAGTTCCTTCATATCACATTCCTTTCACAGATGGCTATTTTCTTGGTGCTACAGCCTTCCTGCTTTAAATGTTGCTTTTGCACATTTATCAAGACTAAATGACCTGCAGCCCAGACACTCTCATGTGATGGATGCCACGGTAGATGTAGGCAAGTCAGTTGAGTAATGCATGCAGGATAATGATGTTTGGCTGTATCTTGAGCCCATCCAGCAAACGAAGGGCAGCACAGACCAATGTGACTATGCACATCAAAGATCCAACCTGGTTATTGTATAAATGTGAAAGAAATGGGTAGATAAGAAGGTAGGAAATGTAAGAAGAGCATAGTGTGCCCATACGGTATGAAAGGAGAGAAGAAAGTCTATTTTTTTTTTTATGAAATGCACCCCCCTTTCTGGATCAGTTCTCTTCCTGGCTTAGTTTTGGGATGTTTGCAAATTTACTACCCCAAGTTCTGCATGCTGACATCCATATCCACCTCCTGTCGACTCATGTCGCCTCATTTCTGCTTTTGGCCTAGTGGTGGGAGTGCAGAATGAAATTCCTTAATATTGACAGAAAGTGCAACCTCTACCCGTTTAAGTAACTAGGCAAGAGTTGCATGATGACAAAGACAACTATCGGCCTTAAGGGACTCATTCAACATTTTAGATATGTGTTTAGGCCCCATTAAAGTGTGGATGGAAGTGAGGACAGTAGGGAAAGGGGGATAGAAAGCAAAGTGATGGTCATAAGGGAAATGGGTAAGGAAAGAGAAGGATAGCAACAGGTTCTCTAAGCAGGGACGGTGAGCTGGTGAAGGAAGGAAGGGAAGTTATAGAAATGATAAGAGGGGGAGAATACATAGCAGGTGCAAATGCACAAATATATAAAATAGACAAAGGAGGTAGTGACACACCGAGGGAAAGGGAGGACAGTGGATTTAGACACATCAGACAAAGAAAGACAGTCTTGACAAAGAGGACTGGACAACAGGAAAGTAGGGCAATGACACATAAGAGAAGGAAACTCTGGGATGAGGGATAAGGTGGGTTTGGGCTCCAGTATCACCCTGCTAATGTCAAACCCATTAGAAATCAACAAAGCACCCTTTGATTCCTCATTTCTTGGTCCTGATATAGATGCAGCTGCCACTGGTGTGAAGCAAGAAGAGACCTTCCAGGTGGTTGATGTGGGCTTCAGTGCACTGACCCACCAGCTCTCCCCACCTCCTCAGTAGGCTGCCTGTGGACAGCATACAGGTTATCCTTGGCAGTGTCACAGGCAGGAACAATAGTGCTCCTGCCCAAAAATGCCCCAGCATACCTCTCAGCTTCTTAGAGTAAATAATCTGGAAAAAAACATAAAAAGGTGGTACGAATAGGGATGATTTTGAGATTATTGTATAAATGTGAAAGAAATGGGTAGATAAGAAGGTAGGAAATGTAAGAAGAGCATAGTGTGCCCATACGGTATGAAAGGAGAGAAGAAAGCCTATTTTTTTTTTTATGAAATGCACCCCCCTTTCTGGATCAGTTCTCTTCCTGGCTTAGTTTTGGGATGTTTGCAAATTTACTACCCCAAGTTCTGCATGCTGACATCCATATCCACCTCCTGTCGACTCATGTCGCCTCATTTCTGCTTTTGGCCTAGTGGTGGGAGTGCAGAATGAAATTCCTTAATATTGACAGAAAGTGTAACCTCTACCCGTTTAAGTAACTAGGCAAGAGTTGCATGATGACAAAGACAACTATCGGCCTTAAGGGACTCATTCAACATTTTAGATATGTGTTTAGGCCCCATTAAAGTGTGGATGGAAGTGAGGACAGTAGGGAAAGGAGGATAAAAAGCAAAGTGATGGTCATAAGGGAAATGGGTAAGGAAAGAGAAGGATAGCAACAGGTTCTCTAAGCAGGGACGGTGAGCTGGTGAAGGAAGGAAGGGAAGTTATAGAAATGGTAAGAGGGGGAGAATACATAGCAGGTGCAAATGCACAAATATATAAAATAGACAAAGGAGGTAGTGACACACCGAGGGAAAGGGAGGACAGTGGATTTAGACACATCAGACAAAGAAAGACAGTCTTGACAAAGAGGACTGGACAACAGGAAAGTAGGGCAATGACACATAAGAGAAGGAAACTCTGGGATGAGGGATAAGGTGGGTTTGGGCTCCAGTATCACCCTGCTAATGTCAAACCCATTAGAAATCAACAAAGCACCCTTTGATTCCTCATTTCTTGGTCCTGATATAGATGCAGCTGCCACTGGTGTGAAGCAAGAAGAGACCTTCCAGGTGGTTGATGTGGGCTTCAGTGCACTGACCCACCAGCTCTCCCCACCTCCTCAGTAGGCTGCCTGTGGACAGCATACAGGTTATCCTTGGCAGTGTCACAGGCAGGAACAATAGTGCTCCTGCCCAAAAATGCCCCAGCATACCTCTCAGCTTCTTAGAGTAAATAATCTGGAAAAAAACATAAAAAGGTGGTACGAATAGGGACGATTTTGAGATATTGCTCGTACAAACTTAAAAAAGTTGATAGAATAACAGGTTTTGCATTAGCATGAATTTTCTGAAAGGTATGAAGTCTAAAACTCAAATGTCTGTCATTATTTTCTAGCTTCAGTCTTTAGTGATGTGCCACTAATTTGCAGGAAAGCCACAATTTTATGAAAAAAGGACCAAAAATATAAGGCAAAAATCTGGGCATTCTGTGAAAATCTGTACAGTTGAGAGGTATGTGCCCCAGCATGTGCAGTGCTTGACAGTCTATTAGCCTATTCTGAGGATGGTAATGATAATTGTGAGGTGGCCCTAACAGGCACAGTTAAAGGTGTTCTTGGAGGTGTGTGTCCATGGGCTAGGTAGTCCTCAGCAAAGCCACAGGTACTGCCATGGCAGGTACTATATAGAAATGCAAAATAAATAGAGAGAAACAACAACTAAAACAAATATGTTAATAAGAAATGATACGGACAACATGGGGGGGGGTGCAGACCTAATGTGAAATACAATACTATTGACACATACTCATGGTATTCAGCTACAACACAATATTATGATGGAAATACATAACTGAAACTCACAGATGACTACTGTTAATAAAGGGATATATGCTGATAAATTCTGTCTATGTATACTTAGCAGGTTCATAGGTTGTTATTAGGCATGCAGTCCAGGAGACCATTATAAAGCCTAGCCCAATGTTCCAATTGCCCCAAGGCACTGTCTAGTTATGTGATTTGCTCAAGTTTGCACTGAGGGAAATAAAGGCTGAGTGAATCAAATCATCTACCACAGGAAATAACTCATTAACAACGTATAGCCTTAATCCTCTGCACTAAATGCCCCATATGAGCAATTGCATAATATTAAATATACTGCTTGTGGTTGTTCTGTGTACTATAGTTCTGACAAACTGATACTAATGCAACTGCATATGAATGCAAGGTAAATAGTCCTGTATGCATGATGATTATGCAAATATGGGCTACTAAAACAATAATCCCAGCAGTTAACACAGTCCATATTGACTGAGTATTACACAGGTATAACTGTCTTCAGCAGATGGCAATCCATTGACAATGATTAATGTTGTCATCATTTTCTAACTGTAACCAGTCTAATATACGTGTATTGCTATAAGTCTAACAAATCTCAAAAATATTACTGGGCAAAGGGCAAGTATACATGTAAGCATATTTATTGATTGATTGATTTGATTTGTCTTTGTTTACTGGAAAAGTCTGATTGGCTAATACCCATTTTCAGTGTGGGCCCAGAGAGAAAAGCTCCATTTACTTTCATTGCATTATAAGTTCCAGTCAAACATAGACCCCCCCGATTTACTAATCTTCCATGCAGGACTAGCTTAGTCCTGCACGGAAGTGGCCATTTAGGAGCAGGACAGCAGCGCACCATGCATATTAATGAGGCGCACTGCCTGAGCTCCTAATTCTACATGGAGCGTGTAAAAGTGCAGAGGACGTGTCTGAGAGCAGAGCTCTCAGAATATACATGCCCCTGCAATGGAGAACAGCAGAAAGGCCAAGAAATGAGTGAAACCGCTCATAGGTGTCTGCATATCCCCAGCAATATTCCCCCATGTGTACAACAGCAATAGCAAATACAATTAAATGAACAAACCCTTTTTCTTCTTTACTTTAAAATCCAATAAAAGCTAACCGTAGGTGCGTGGGTGTGCCAATCGCTTAACTATGGTTAATGCAGCTTAAATGGCTGAAGAGGATAACAAGGAAGATATATGCAAATGAAGCAGCATAGCAATAGTGTAGTGGGCAGAGCATTTGCCTTGCGAGCAAGCATTCCTGGTTCGAGTCCCTCTGCAGCACATTCGATTTTCCATGGCAAAGCATGTTATGACCAATATTGTTGTTGCATAACCCACTAAATAACATATATTTGTGAACTGGAGTACTGCATTAAATGCACAGGTGAGGTGTCAGTGTCATAATGAATAAAGCACTAGTAAGCAAGTTTAAGCACCAATAACCAGTAGTAAGCATATTTAAGCACTAGTAAGTGAGTTTAAGCCCATTTGTGTGGGGGTAAGCAATGTGCACACAGGTTAAGCAATTTTGAAGCTAACCCTCTGTTAGCATACTTAACTGGAGGTTAGCATTGCTTACCCTCGAGCAAACCTGTGCAAATCTGCTTACAACTGCTCAAAAGTACCTTAATCACTCTGTATCCAACCGCTCTTGTTCTGCCCAGCAACAAAATAAACAGCCTTGCAGGTCTTGAACTCAGAACCCTATACACCACAGTCACAGTAGTTAACCACCAAGCCATCACAGCATTACAGAGAACTGAGGTATCACCAAACAAGTCCTCACTATAGTGAAATCAAATTGAACCTGTGAAAGGAATCAGTATACAGTCATATGTTCCATAACCCACTACATAACATAACTAAGCAGTAAGCCCAGAAGTGAGGTGTAATTGTAATATTGTGTTGAAGTCCCCAATAAAACACAAGGACCCCATAGAGTGTATGTGCACATTAATCATGGATACCAGGCAGATCTATAAGATGTAATGAATAAGAAATCAATGCCAAAAAGAAAATATAATGCAAAGTCTAATGTAAGCACCACTAAGCATTGCACAGGCACAGGCCAGCTTAGGAGATGTAAGCAATGTGTAGGCCAGCTAACCCATTGTGCCCAGTGGTGTACCTCTTTAAACAATGACAACCTTAGGTAAGCAGGTTTGCCCATAGCTTAGTCTTTTCAAAACGCGCCAATCACGGAAAAGTGTGGGAAATCAGCCCTACTTAAACCCAACAGGTGGGAATACATCTCATAACTGGTTGTAGCTTCCCCTTGCAGGTACCATGTCAGGAAGGGGAGAGGGAGTGCGCTTTCAGGTGCAGCACTGGTGCATCCAAGAGTCCAGCATCATGGCAGGACTCCTTGTCAAAGACCATGAGCAGAGACTGCTGCAGGGCCAGTACCAGGGTTCCCAATATAAGGAGGAAGCCTGGGATTGTCTTGCCCATGATCTCACCAGTCCCACTGGCATACCCCAAACTGGTGAGCAGGTCAGACATCACTATGCCGACCTGAAGCGGCATAAGGGGGACCTCTTGGAGCAGTGGATCCAAGAGGCTAGAACAGCAGGGGATGTCCCAGCTATGTGAAAGTATCACACCACCATGTGTGTAATAATTGCCAGCTCATGTATATCATGGATAGGTATGGCTAAATATTCCTCTTATGTCCTCCACAGCTGCAATTGATTGGGCCATGAACCAGGATGCCCATGGAAGTCACCTGGAGAGGTTGCGATGCGAGGCAGGTCAGTAATACTCATGCATTTACTGTCATAGGAAATAAATCTAAAAGTATTAGTAAATTAATTGCCTGTATAAAACCTGTATTGTTTAAGGCAAGTACTGCATACACCAGAGAATATGGCAGGAAGAGTCTCATATAGTTTGTATGTAAATAAATGCGTAATAGCCTGACAATAAAGGTCTAACTGCTGGACTGCATGTGTATACTCTGATATCATATGGTAATGTAGATTTGCAATCACGTAATAGTACTGTTGTATACAACAAAGATACCCACACCATGCACCATAAATAGAATGTGTATGCATGCCTGTATATGACTGATGTAATCCTCAGAGGCCATTTAGTACAACTGAGAGACACATAGACAGAAAACAGGGAAAATGTAGACAACAAAATCTGAATAGCACATGCAACTGAGATGTGAACTGTTGGATTTTTAACACACACAGTCATGGCTCGAATCTTGGCAGTAGGAATAGTCTGCATACAGAATCATACCCCACAACTGTACAGATATGTCCAGTAAAGTGGCCCATATCTGTTGCATTTCAACCTGTCCCCCTGGGAATTAGTGGGATGATCCTAGACATATAGGCAGCAAACAGGAAATACAACTGATTGACACACATCTATGAGAACAAACCTGGCACACTAGCAACTCCCCAAAAACCTTATAGAGAGTACAAAGCCACGTATGACCCATTTGCACCCCCATGATGTCAAGCTGTGGCCAGAGTCTGTACAGTAACAGAGTGAGATGTATGTGCATAATAGTAATGTGGAATCTGGTACTGTGTGTGGCAACATTCAGGTAGTGCTAACAAACATTTCTCCCACAGGTCTGTCAGATACCAACACTGTGCCCAGAAATACAAGAATGATACCCTGTACTGGTACTGTTTACATTGGTATTGTATGGCATTGTGACTGATGCAGTTGCTCTGAATAATGAGGTATTACTCATCACTGTTGCCCACACTGTCCTGCAACATATAACTGTCTAGGAAATCTGTATAAGAGTGTTGTAATACAAGGTCAGAATGCAAAAGCACAGGAGAATTATAAGACAGAAAGCAGATAGGAGATATACAGCAATATCTATATAGCACACACAACTCTGATGGACAGTCTTTAAGTTGTAGCAGACACAGCCATGGTCTGAATCCTGGGAATGGAAGTAGGCTGCATACAGAATAATACCCCACAACTGTACAGATATGACCAGAATGTCCAGTATGTGGGCCCATATCTGCTGCCTGTCACCCTGTCCCCCTTGGAAGTCTGTGGGATGATCCCAGATGTTTAGTCAGCAAACAGGGAATACAAGTGATTGTCAAACATCTATGAGAACAAACCTGTCATTGTAGCAACTCCCAAAACTGTTAGGAGAGTAATAAGCCAAGTATGTTCTATCAACACCCCCATTTTGTCAAGCTGTGACCAGAGTGTGTACAGTAACAGAGTGAGATGTATGTGCATAATACTAATGTGGAATCTGGAACTTTGTGTGGCAAGATTCAGGTAGTGCTAACAAACATCTCTCCCATAGGTACATCAGATACGAACACTGTGCTGAGAAATAAAAACCTTTATACCCTGTACTGGTACTGTTTACTCTGGTATTGTAGGGAATAGTGAGTATTGCAGTTTCTCTGAATAATAAAGTATCACTGATCACTGTCACCCACACTGTACTACATAATATAACTATGTAGGAAAGCATGTATATGTGTGTGTCAATTCACTAAAGGTTGAAGAGGGCAATAGTCTAGATATTTCCCGGTACACCTGCATGTGGTCAAGACCTGGCCAGAGTCTGTGCAGAAAGAGTTGGATAGCTATGTGTACAACATCAACCCAGAATCTGGGAGTATGTGTAGAAACAGATAGTTAGTGTTAACAAACATTTCCTCCACAGGTATACCAGGTAAGAGTTATATACTGCAGGTAAAACCAGTTCATGTATAATGATAACGACAGCCATATTACTGTCCAAACTAAGGCTATGGGGTAGTGTAGTAATACTTTTAAGGTACAGATAACAGCACTGCCTAGGAAAGTAATGTGGACTATAGGAATATACTAGTTGTTAATTGACATCTTTCTTTCCCCCTCACCATATCTCCAACAATAAACTACATACCCACCTCAACCAGTATGCAATGACTCGAATGTTCTGATTATATCCTATTGGTTGATAAATATTAATATTTGTTTCCATACATATGCTATATTGAATCATTGTAACATTGGTGGCATGGTGCCATCAATGTACCTGCATGCTGTTGTTATTACCAATGTGGTCTCATATATGTATGTGTTCTGTTTGCTATGCAACTGTTCCATATCTGGTGTCTGGGGTAATGGGAATATCTGTGCATGCTGTTATACCTAACCCTGGAATTTGTTGACTATTACTAACCCACATATGATGATAAAATCTAAACACTCTAGCATGTTTGGGAAGGCCTGTCCCAGCAGACCCACCTTTCCCACCTCAGCTGGCCATGGCACGGGGCAACAGCATGTCTGAGGCCCAACCCAGGACCTCCTTGCTCGTTGGTCCTGCACCACCTTCGGATGGAACCGCCTCAGGAGATGGGACTCATCACCCCATGGGAGTGGATGTGAACAGGAACCTGGGTCGTGGTGCGTAGAGAGCTCCGCAGGGAGGTCAGAGATCTGTTACGCTAGCTTGAAGGCCATGTGTCGCAACAAGAGGGTCGGCCTGGCTCTGAAACTCAGCCACCAGCACAGCCACCTTTGGCGCTGTGAAGGTGCAGTGGTGACTGCCCATGGGTGGGGATCTCAGTACCACTGTTTCCACTAGGGGGCTCATGGGCTTCCGATTTCCCAACACCCCTCCCCATCAAGGTGTTTACCCCCCACATGTGTCATATAACGCCCCTGTATGGTCTTATTTGTCTTGTCTGTTAACTTACCCAACCTACCTCATCAAATATACCTATTATCCCTCTCCAACATCCCACTCTCACCTGAAAAAGACAAAAGGGCAATCTGTTCCACAAAAAAAAATCTTGCCCCATACATAGCTGTCCATTTTACACACATGTCCACTGGACACATGTAATCTGGTCTAATTGGCATCACAACTTATTATTGTCCTCACCCCTCTCCCAGGGGTTTGAGTGACCAAATCTACCTCCAATTTCAGTGTATATGCACAGCTGTTGCTGTAGAAGAAATGGGCAGCTATGGACCTACCCTACACCCTACCTGCACATCCCTAGCAAATTTTCCTACTGTCTTTCCCTGTTTGTTTCCCTTTTTAACCACTTTCCTATCAACCTTTTTTTTTTTCTTTTAAAGAAATTAGCATGGGGGTAAGCGGGAGTAAGCACTTTTAAGCAGCAGTAAGCGGGTTTTAGCCTGTTTGCACGGGGGTAAGCAATGCCTACACAGGTTAAGCAATTTAAAAGCTGAGTATAAGAAACTGTAACTAGAAGTTAGCAGTGCTTACCTCTGCTCAAACTTGCGCAAACCAGCTTACAACTGCTTAAAAGTGCCTTAATCACTCTGTATCCAATGGCCCTTGTTCTGCCCAGCAGCAAAAGAAAGAGCCTCTGCAAGGTTCGAACCCAGGTCTCAGCACACCATAGCTAAAGTGATTTACCACAAAGACATGTCACCTCTACATAACCCTGATGTTTTCACAAACATATCATCCAGCCCAGTCATTCAACAGTACAGGGAATGTATTTCAACATGTAGATGCATGTGTGTGTGAATATATTTATATCTAAATAGATATAACATATCTATCTATATATGTAGATATAGATATAATATAATATATATATATATATATATATATATATATATATATATATATATATACATATACACATACAAATGCATACATCTATAGATATATATGTCTACAGCTATATGTCTATATATATATATATATATATATATATATATATATATATATATATATATATATATAAAACCACATCATTTGTATGGATATTGCCTATCAGTCCCTGACACCTTAAAAGAAGGAAAATAAACACATGTATGTGCTCTCTGCCTGTATGTTAAACTGTTAAACACTGCTCCCCTTGAACTAAGAGCTAAGCACCACCAGGACCAACCAACCTGCCTCCTTCTTCTCCCCCCCCCTTCTCCTACTCTACTTGTAACACTCCTTAGCTTCACCACTTTCTTCTAATCTTCTTTTATTTCCCTAACTATACTGACCTTGCTAGCCGGCCTAGACTCTGTCTATACTATTCATTTAAAGCCTAATCTACCTCGGGACTTATCTGAGCTCCTTCTCACATTGTTTATTGTGAAAACTCCTTAGAACAAGCTGAACCCCGCTCCGTTCGCCCTGCGGGCTCACTTTGCTCCCCTACCCTACCCCCAAATCCCACCCACCCCCAGTGCCACTAAACTTATACTTCTTGGCCACACCTTCCTCTCCAACCAACAAATCACTAACTCCCACCTTCAGATACAATTAACACCTCACCTTTTTACTATACCTAAGCAATTACAGCTCTAACTGCTTATTACTTTTCCTCCTAGCCTTACCACTCAAACCTTGTCTTTTACAACTTTTACCTTCCCTAGCTTTCTTTAATACCCTGTAGCCAACTGTTCTCACCATGTCTACCACATCCATGTCAATACTTGCGAAACTACTACTTACTGCCACACTACTATCGTTTATAACCTCAGCATATCACTTAACCTCCTTTGAGCACCTACATTGCTCTCAGTTTCACTACCCAACTAAACAAACATCCTTTCATACAATCATCTCTCCAAATAATATAAATATAATATCTACACCTAGCTACCTACTTGCAAAGTTCCACAGACTATCCCACATTAAATACTATAATCCCTCAACCAAGAAATATCAATTTCTAATAAGTAATCTACATTATGCACTGTACATTCTAAAAAATCAGTCCTTACAAAATGATGATATCCAGCCTAACCCAGGCCCTGCAAATGTCCTACCTACTGATGCTTATACCTCCAATCCCTCTATCCCACCCAGCCCCATTAAACTTCTCAATTCTCTTTTGATAGCACATCTCAATATCCAAAACATCAACAATAAAGTTCCTCATCTCCATTCTCTCTTAGACATATACTCATTTGACATTTTATGTTTAACAGAAACTTGGTTAAAACCACAGACCCAAGATAATGAGATTATCCCACCAGGATATAATATACTAAGAAATGACCGAACAAAAAGAAAGGGAGGGGGAGTAGCAATTCTTTTCAAAGAAGAGCTACAAGTTACTACCTCACCTTATACCCCACCTAAGGACAATAATGCAGAAATCCTTATTTCCAAGATTCAGCTTAATGCTAATAAATCCATAAATATCCTTTGCATTTATCTACCTCCTGGAAATAATATTAGCACCTTAGAGGATATTCTTAGCTGGGTCACAGCGACCTTCCCACAAGAAACTTTAATCCTAGGTGATGTCAATATAGACTGGAAGTGCATCAATACTGAGCATCCTACTTCTCATATTAATCTTCATGGCTTTTCTCAGACCATCACCTCCCCAACTAGAATTAACAAACCAAACCAAAAAGAGAGCACCTTAGATTGGATTCTGATTATTAATCACCACCAAACATACAAAGTAGGCACCTTCCCTGATGATGTAAGTGACCATTGCTTAACCTATATAATTAGGCAAAAAATAGGTATAGCCCACCCAACATCATATAGGACTTTACGTTCCAACAAGCATTTTAACAAAGAACTATTTCTGAGCGAACTTAGTGCCTGTAACTGGACTTGTCTAAAAACCCTCCCATTAGAAGAGGCTGTCCAATACTTTAACTCTAAATTCTTAACTATCCTAGACCAGCATGCACCTATACGTAATATAAGAATTAGGTCAAAACCAGACCCATGGCTCACCAAAATACCAGGCAAAAAATCCTACTAAGAAATAAAGCCTGGACTAGGTGGCGAACTACCAAAAGCTCATCTACTCAACAGACATTTAGACAAATAAGAAATGCTACTAAAAAAGCCATACTCTTAGACAAAAAAAACTATTACTACAAAATACAGCAAACACACCAAAATAACCCTCAAAGATTCTGGGCAAATATCAATAGACTCCGTTATCCAGGGCACTCCAGTACACCAACACCAATAGGAGCGAACCATGAGACTCCCATCCAAACTGCTAATGACTTTAACTCCTTCTTCACAGATGCCATCCAAACTCTAGCCAGTCAGCTATCTCCTGACACCTCTAGTATTCCCACCCCCATAACAAACATTCTTCCTACCTTCCTATTACAACCTACATCTACTAACTTTATTTTCAAACTTCTAGCAAAACTGAAGCTTTGTACCCCTTCCGCTGACCAAAT
>NC_056725.1:440415188-440472688 GCF_019279795.1 Protopterus annectens
GTCCCCTATATTACTACCACAGTGATGCATGATATGTGCGAGGCAACAGCACACATAGCAATACAGCTGGCGGTGTGTGCAACATGGATGGGTATGTCACATGTTAACCCCTTGTTGGAACCACATTGCCCTCCTCTGTGAAGTATGGAATGGGAATATGGGGATGTATGGCAGGTAAAGTTATGTAGGTGGTCAGACTTGGTAGATATAGAGGACAGGCTACAGGGGTGGTATGTGACACATGTGGTGGGTGAACACCCTGGATGGTGTGTGTGGTCTGTGATGTGAATGCCCCATGGGCCCCAATATGGCCGCAATAGGAGCAAGCCTTCCACCCACTGCTACTCACAACAGCAGTCCACGTCCTGTAGGTGCCTGGCCTGAAGGCAGAGGAGGAGGAGCCTGTCGGCCCTGTGAATGTGTACTGGGTGCCTCAGAGTGATGTAGCACATCCCACATCTGTCTGTGGAGCCCATCATGGAACAGACCTTGGACCTAACCTCAGGGGACAGGAACATGTCTGTGTGTGTGCCCAGGGGGGGCAACATCCCCATGGGTTGGTTTCACTTGAAGGTATTGCTGGACCAGTACATGAGGAGGCCTCAGGGTGGGACGCACATGTGATGTGGCCAGGTAGCATGGGCAGACTGGTAAGGAGAGGTGGTTCTGCAGGGCAATAGTACATATACATGTTATTGTGTCACTGTTATAGAACATATGTTGGTAATAATAGTCTACACAATACCGGAACATGTCCAACAGCATGCATAGATATCCCCAATAACACAGAATGTCAGATGTGTAGCAATCACAAAGCACCCATACCACAGGCATATATGGAACCATAGTGGCCCTGACAATGGCATGCAGGTGAATAGTCTGTAACAGGCCAGCAATGTTAGTGTCCACACAGGGAACATGGCTACAATCACATAGCAGAAAGTGTGGTACAATACAATATCTGTCCCACTGGTAGGTAAGCTGTAGCCATACCTAATGAGTTGTGTGTACAGTTTGTTGTAGCTGATATGGTGGAGGGGGTGACAGAGATGTGTATTAAGAATTGTGATACCCTTGCTGTATGAGTTGCTCAGACCTATTTCCATCTTCATGTCTTTCAGCCAAGATGTCCCATTCTCATTTGCCAACTTATGCAACAGCTGAAAATGAAGTGCTGATCACATACTTAATCCAGCACTACCCTGTGCTGTTTGGCTGGGCCACCCATGATCAGCAGGAGCGAACTGCCCTGTGGAATGACCTAGTCCACAGGGTCATGATGGACTGCACAACCACAGTTATGAGCAGGTCTGGCATCATTGTACTGACCTGCTTCGCAATGCCCGTCAGTGTGCTGCTGCATTCCAGGGGGATCACCTCACCATGGGGGGGGGGCATGCCATCCATCCCCCTCTGACATGTGTGGAGGAGCTCCTGGCCAGCCTCATGACACCTGCCTGTCCGGCCAGCCACCAACCGTCGGACACCTTTGTGAAGGTGGGTGGCACCCACACACTGGCCAAGGAGCTTGCAGGTAAGGATACAGGGCACATGAGTAGACCACTGTTGCACATACATCTGCATCGGTACAGGTAGATCATGCATATCTGACACGTCATATATTGTGTTGCTGCACAGTAGTGATGAACAGATGTCCAGATGTGGTGATATTGTGGAAATGTACCATTGATGTATTGTAATACTGCACCCACCCCGTAGCACTGCCACAGGTGTGGCCACTGACATTGCATCCCTCACCCTGTTATGTAGGTCCCTCTGGGATACCACCAAGGCAACAGCCTGTAGCTGGTGAGTATGGTTTATGTAGATGCTTGCAAACACACCGGGCAAGCAATGGCAATGGTATATTCCATGCACACATCTAACACACCTACCCTGAATGCATGCTGTACATGTGCATGTATTGTTGCTGTGAAATGCACGGCATCATAGGGGTGACCATGATGGGGGATTGGAAGGGTATGTCAGACACCTGCATGATAACTAACATCCTGTCATTGAGGAATGTGTCCACAGGGAGTAACATAATGGTGGGAGACATGGCCTTCATTAGGACAATGGCAACTGCTGCAGAGATACACTATGGCATAAGGTATTACAGGAGTCCACATTACTAGCTGGGACTAGACTGTAACATTTGGTGTTCAGTGTATGGGACACTGCAAAGTGACACACATGTGTAGGGCTTACTTGTCGTGCATCTGCTAAAGGCTGAAGGAGGGGGGGTGTCAGCATGACACATCAGTGCACTGCAGCAGGGATCCTAAGGATGCTAGGAATGGCTCTATCTGCACATAGTCACATTCAGGACCTGTGGCAGCCGTAACCCTATCCCCACAGCAATAGTGATGGCAGTGTGTGAACACCATGGGATGTGCACATGAGTACACCTTGCAATCATGCAGAATGGGGGGACATGTGTAGGACAGACTGAACATACAATGGCAAATGCATATGGCCGACGCTTGTATACCCCTGCCAGGAGTAGTGACTGCTGTAGTGCACACAATAAGAGGTGCGATAAACCATCATGACAAGGGTGTGCACACATATGCTCACATGGTATGCATCATGGTCAGCAGCCACACACCTAATACAATCCATAGATACTGCATGTGGAAGCACAGGACATACGTCACATATTGGGCTTATGTACTGCTAAGACATGCGGTGATGTGGTCCCATGGTAGATCAAGGATGGGTGCGTCAAATCAATAAAGGAGTGTGCACCCACAATAGCAACAGTATGCTCTGATGGTTGTCAGTGTAAGAGTATTGGATTGGTCACACATGGTCCGCTGAAGTTGAGAGCTGTGCATCAGACATCAGGCATTCACAAATGACATCTGTCCACATATCATACCAGGTATGTGTTGCTGGAAAACATAGGGGCTGTGAGCATTAAAGCTGATATAACCGACACAGTAGCACACATTCGGCAGTGGGCCATACATCTGTGAGGTGTGGTGCACAATACAGGCAGGGTGCAGAACAGGTGCACAGAAATACTGTGTTCATGGGCGCAGTAGTATCCAAGGGAAGGGGCTTCACCTAGTGACACAGCACATGCATCACACACATGTATACTGTTGCCAGCATGGATTGACTATAGCTGCACTGCATGCGATCAGGTACCATATGTTGTCCATGTTGACAAAGGGATAATAGGAGGACTGTGTGTACTTTCATTGTGCAACCTCACCTGTATGTGTGTGTGCATCCTTGTGGGTAGTCGGTTTGTCTGTAGGGTCACTCTGGGGAAGTGAAGGGAGGTTGATGCATGTAGGATGCTTGTGTGCATGTGTGTGGGTTTGTGTGGCTGGCCATGTATGCACATGTGTGATTGTGGGGTGTTCATACAGCAGTACCTCCCTCTGGGATCATGCAGTACATGGACTGCAACATTACACACCGGGAATACCTGTCATGTGTGTAATCACAGGACAGCTGATAGTATAATATGGTCTGTAGCATTGAACAGGCATCCAGAGGGAAGGTAGACACCAGGTACACCCTTAATATCGCATTCAGCAGAGAGGTCACCTACAACCCACGTATGCAGCACTACAGATGCATTGGGGAAGTACTAGTCAACACCAGGGAGTGTATCCAATTATTACAGTTGTCACATGATAGGCTGAAGGAGCAGCATATCTGGCATGTACTGATCATTACATACACATGACACACCAGTGTGTGATATTATAGATAGAACATAGCAGCCCACACATATAGGGGCCATGCTCATGATGTCCAGACATACAGAGGGTGCATAACGAATGACAGCAGTGAGGCCATGCAAAACCACTACACAGGTCAGGCAGGTAAAGCAGAAACACGCCTTGTGTTGTGACCACTTGTGTAGGCATTTAGAGGACTGATATGTTAATGAGTGGTATCAATGTGTGTATGTTAACAAGTGTGATGCAGGATGGGGTACCACATGGACACATACGTGGGACTGTCTGTAAAGCCATGGACAGGTAGGTATTATGGACATGTGTGTGTGTGTGTGTGTGTGTGTGTGTGTGTGTGTGTGTGTGTGTGTGTGTGTGTGCGGGCGTGTATGTGTACTGTTAGGCAATGCTGTACAGGTTTTAAAGTGTGTTTATTGTTTTCCCCCACAGGTGGCGAGGTGAGTCAGGGTTCTTTCTGCATGCAATCTGATGTTGGTGTCCATACAGACACCAAAGATAATGATAGTACTGTTGAGGCACAGGTGGGGTTGTCAGTGGCTGACAAAGTGCTGACATTTGCCCTTTTACCCACTCCAACCCTGCACACAGTTTCAGTGCCAATACACACCCCATCACCAGTGGCCATAGTGGAGGGGCAGCAGGCATTCAGTGGCAGTGCACAGGAAAGTGGGGTAACCATGCCTACTTGTCTGGTCGCAGCAGGCATAGCCAGATGTCTGGCAGGGCACCACATAGGCAGATGTCTCAGGGTCTTCATGGTAGGGCCACTGGACATCATGCCCCTGGCAGAGGCGACATAACTGGTACCAGCAGGTTTATGTTACAGGCTTTCATGGCAGTGCAGGCACATATAGAATGATACCACAGATGGGGCATGAGGATGCAGAAGGCTGCTCTAACATCTGTAAATGACAACTCCCGTGAACTGGCTGTTGCCATCCGTGGATTAACTGAGTTCATGGATAGATGGTCTGGTGAGATGATGGCCCTCATCGACCATAGTCTGTCTGTGCTTGAACGTGTGGTGGGAGTGCGGTGATGGCTGTGTGGACATAGGCCAGCAATTCCAACAGCTGGTAGTCAATGTGGACATGCAAGGATATGAAAGGGCTCCCATAGTGGCAGTACCAGCCCCTGCACTGCAGGGGGGGGTGCTGTCCACACCACACCACAGCAGGCCATGAGCACGTGGTCCTGGGCAGTCTGAGGAGGGACCTGGTACCAGCAGACATTTGTCATCATCAGGTGAGAGTAGCACATTGAGGCCTGTACCTGGTCATGCCCATGGAACCCCTGGCAGGCACAGTCCACATGTCCATGTCCGGAAGCAGAGAACTGCCCACCTTGCCAGGTATGGTCTGCAGCTGTCCATAAACACCTGTGTAGGGCAGCCACATGGCAGAACTGTGTGCATGCATACCCACACACTATGCAAACACACCTAGGGCAACCCCATACCTACACACACCACATCACCATACCCAGCTCACCATACACCCCTCACCCACACACTCATGGTGTCAAATGTATGGCCCACCCTCAGCCTCTAGCAAACCAACGTCACACCCTGTGCATATGATGATACCCGTGCCACATCCCTGTCATCCATACCATCAATGCAGGGACAGGCTAATGTGATTCTGATGCACACAGTGACTGTACTACAGTGTACCACAGTACTGCAGTGTAACATCTTGTAAGGAGTTAAGTGTGTTGCAAAAATGGTAGGTAGTGTAGCCATCCAGCAATGATGCATTATAGCTGTTAGTAAAACTGGTTGGCTGTGGTCTCTATAATGTTATCCATTTGTGTTGTAGGTGTACGTTTCAGCACAAGGATAGTCTGCAGTCATATTCCACAATGGGGTATGGCACTGTGGTGACACCATGGCTGTGACATATCTGGGGTACAGTTAAACACATGTCACAGGTTACTAAAATGGTTATTGCCTCTGCCATGTGGACAGGTGACCCGCTGAGGCATGTATATATAATGCAACCTGATGTAGACCCATCCACAAATATGCACACTGTTACTTGGCAACACTGGGACTAGACCCCTATTTAGCTATGTAGTGATACTGACGTGTGTGGCTTACATTGCACACACCACATAGCGTTTAGGGTGAGGTGTGTCCCAGACTGCATGTTACAAGCAGAACATCTCCAGACATGTACAGTATTCTAATGGGGGATGTAATGGGTGTATATGAACAATACGTATTGTGACATACCATCATATATACATTACCAGACACATAGCCAGACACACATCCGAGGTACCAGGGCCTATTGCTGCTAACTAAACTGACCATGTGCCCAGTGTGTTACAGGTTGGCTGCATATAGCACACTCATAACTGGCTTGGATTGTGGTATCAGTTACCTGTATGATTGATAGTGACAGTGATAACCATAATGTGGTGCAAGGGACATATACCGGGTGTACCACAGTGTAATGACAGTGTACACAGCACCCACATCCCCCAGTGGATATTGTACTCCCTGAAACCCATGATGACACTCTGCCATACCCACCATCACACATTGGCCATGACTGTGATACAACCCATAGTATACCCTAACAGTGGAACTACAGGGATATGCACCTAATGCACATGCCACACGCATAGTAGGGTGTTGTATTGTTATGCCTCACCTATGGGCAGCAACAACACTATCTGTACTACTGTGTGGCAATGGGTATTGTAAAAGGAGTATGCGGCCTCGGAATGCTGTACCCTACAGATATACGGACATGCACAATTACACAAACATGCCAGAACACAGTGGGTATCCCATGCCTTTCAACCCATTTGTAAAACACTGTTGTGCTGGTACTGCAAGGCTTGTGTAGCCGATATGGGGGGAGCTTAACAGGGTACATGTAATGTCCCATACAGCAGCAGCCACAACTGACTACGTGAATGGGTGTGCATTGGTTGTGAAGGCCCTCCTTGAATTCCCAAGTACATGTGTGCTAACACACAGACACTGCTATACTCATTCATGCACACATACACATGTGTCAGTACAGGGGTGCATTGCTGCAGGCGGTCATAGCTGTGTACCTAGCTATTGCCCAAGGGGAGATGGGTTGTGTAGGGGTTGTGTGTACAGTAGTATCCTGGCACCTGCCAGGTGGCAGTAGGCAATCTATCGACAGACACTACTGTGGTGACCCTCAGGGTGAGAATGACATGCATCAGCCAATCCTTCAGGTGCCTCCTGCACATGGCCACTGAGGTGATAAAGTTGACATGTATGCAACATGCATTACAACACATGGTTAGTGTCTGTGATGGAGACCTGTATCCAAGCATATTCCGTTGACTGTGGTAGTGTAGTGGAGGTACCCGTAGCATGTGGTGCGTACAGAGTGACATCTTCTATATGTGCTAGTTCTTACTCATGTATACCCATAAATATGTTTGTATACACATCTAAATATTGCAACATATATATGACCGTATATATATATATATATATATATATATATATATATATATATATATAAATATTTATATATGTATATATATATATACATATATATATATATATATATATATATATATATATATATATATATATTAAATGGGTCTACCTGAAAACACTGAATGCTGACAACGCCAACAACGAGATAACCGACACCAGAAGATCAACAACGGAGATGACCGACGATTGAAAATCCCGATGCTGAGAACACCGACATGTTAAGGTAAGTGTGTGATAGTGACGGATGTTAGGGTCAGGGTGCGGGTAAGGTAAGTGTGCGATAGTGACAGACTTTAAGATTAGGGGTGGGTTAAGTGAGTCAGGGTTAGGGTGTGGGTAAGGTAAGTGTGCAATAGTGACAAACTGTAGGGTTAGGGGTGGGTTAAGTGAGTTACTGTTAGGGCGCGGGTTAGGTGAGTGTGCGATAGTGACAGACCTTAGGGTTAGGGTCTGGGTTAAGGTTAGTGCATAGATAGTTGTGTATGTAAGGTTTAGTGTAGGTTTGTAAGGTTTTTGGTGTGCTTGTGTTGTGTGTGTGACAGAAAAGGTATTTGTTTTGTTTTGTTGCTTATCGGGATTGTGGTTTGTCGGGCATGTGAAGTTTTGTGTTTTTGAACTTTTGGTTTTATGGTGTCGGTTATCTCGTTGTCGGTGTTTTTGCATATCGGCGTTTTCAGGTAGACCCATATTATATATATATATATATATATATATATATATATATATATATATATATATATATATATACATGTATCTCTATCTCTATATGTGTAGACATATATTGCTCTGTATATGTATATATTTGAGTGTTTATATGTATATCTATGTACAGATACATATCCATCTATGTATGTCGATATCTATATGTCTATATATCTGTATAGATATCTGGAGAATTATATATACATATATGCTCACCATATGTCCTGAACATGGAGTGGAGCCCTACCTCAGCCCCTATAGTCCCACCTTCATAGTGCAAGGGGATGTCAGGTATGTACTGCAGGTATGTTTGTAGACTATTGCTACTTTAATAAGGATTGTCTTCACAGACATGATGTGTGTGGGAGGTCATATCTGCATTTAACATGTGCACCATTGGCTACTGACAGACATCCTGTGGACATCATAGTGCAGTACCACTGCTAGCACAGTAATGCTCCTGTGGACTACAGCAGAGATATCTTAGTGCAAGACATGTGGACCAAGCCTGACAATGTGGATGATAACAGCCATGTAGATGGGTATAATATGTACCTACTGGTATATATTTACCCCCATAGGTTATTCATTGACACACCCCTGTCTGCCCTGACACATAATTACCGCTGGTATAGAGGTGCCATGGCCACATACTACCCACTAGTTATTGACATACATCTGTATTGCATCCCACTGCTTTGTCTGAGATACATGATTGTTATGGTGGCCCAACAGCAGTACATCTGACAAGTATCTGGTCATGAGATCTCACTGGATAAGTACACTAAGCTGCTAGGCGTGTAACAAAGCACTGTGCAGGCTACAGGCATACTGGCTCAACACTGGCCAACATTTCCTATGGGGGAATATACATGTACCTGCATATATAGCAGGCTCTACAGGCATGTCACAGCACAGAGTAACAGACACCTGTGTTAAAGTGCATAATCAAAACCAATGTGAACAAAGCCATAGCCACATATGGTAAGCTACCATAATATTACAGTATATGGACTATCTGTTCAACACCATCCTCACACACTAAACCTACATATATTGGCCTGCTACACAGTGTTGTCCGATGCCTGTCTGTGGTATGGGATGTGTGTGTTTGGCCCTACAAACATGTAAGCTGATAGGATAACATACAGTGGAGCAGCATGTAACATCAGATAGACCAGGACCAAGACCAATGACATCTACCACAGTCTGTACACAGGCCAAGGTACATATTAACAATACACACACACTGTTGACAACCACCATAAGTACACAGACCTCAGTACTGTACACACAACTACAGAATGTCCTGGTTATGTCATCAAATATAACCCCTACTATACAGATGTGTAACAGTCTGATATCTCACTGGCTTGTTATCAGATACAATGTCACTAAATATGGTCTATAGCACATATGCACTTCTTACTGCATGACATATGTACAAAGAGTGACAGAGTTGTGGCTGGAGGTACAAACATAGGGCCAATATTGACATGTTGCTGTGATAACCTCATACATTTACTGTTGTAACAGGGTTTGTTGCAACATATGTCCTATGAGGGATATGAAGTCAGTAACTCTCACGGCTGTCATCATCTGCTGACTGCAATCCTCATACTACCTTCTGCAGTACACAGATAGGTGCTCTGTGGGTAACACTTGAAACAAAAGGCACCACACACTGCCCAGTTTGCAGATGACCCCACAGATTTGGGTTTCCTCATAAACATAGCAATGACATGACAGGTATTAAAACATGTAGGACAGCCATATCTACACACACCCTGTTAAACCAAAATTACTCCAAATGCAGTATAGCAGCACTTACAGTCTTTATTCAGGTAAGGCACATCCCTCTCCTGTGTGTTGGCCTGTTTCCACAGTGTATGTTGTTAGAGGTAAATCCCCAATCCATCTGTGATGCTGCTTGCCAAACAACAGATCGAGTTCCTGCTCACAATGAATGAAAAGGCCCAACACCAACATGATGTTCCTAGATATTGGAGTGTCTTACCATGCAATTGGCTGTGGGAATGTTAACACAGCTGTTCCACATGCAATCAGCTAGAGGAGGGCTGCAATTCATGCAGAGGCCATCAGCTGATCATGAGAATCACTTAAAATACGCATGCTACTGCCTAAACAAAGCAGGTGTAAGTCTCCACATCCACCAGAGAGGGAGTGAGAGAGGCAGACAGAAGCAAAGATAAGTCAGGGAGGGGTGGGAGAGTAAAACATATGCATGTTTGTGTCACACACCTACCAGTACAGGCTATCAAACCCCTGACAACTATGTAGTGCTATCACATTTCTATGCAGTTATTAGATGTGCCACATAGGTTACATGGTGAGGAGCCCTGCAAACTGATATGTGATGGTGAGTGACATCTGCAACAGTGATATAGTTACTATACGGTAGGTGTAGTACACGTGGCTGTCCCAATGAACAGGTGTCAGCATCAACACAGCCACACACTCACAGGGATGCACACACATTGACACACTTGGCAGGGCCAGGAATACAGCTCATCACTAGTGTGATTGCCACAACACAGTACTGTGCAGATATCACATGCATCACAGGCGTCATACGGAGGTTATATGGACAAAGGGTATGTGGAGGTGTCTGACATCAGACAGCATGCTTCAGTATGCCAATAGGGGTTGTAGTGAGTGTGAATGTGGTCGTAAGCATCATACAACACACACACACACACACACACACACACACACACACACACACACACACACTGACACAGGGTGCCAGTACTGACATGCATGGGTGCATTGCTGCACGGGTGTGTAGTGGTTGACTGTGCCAGATGGCTATACAAGGCTAGGTGATAGGTATACCTTGGCATCAGGCCACATGACAATGGTCTGCAGTGTGGCTCAGGGATGTAGTGTTTGGATTTGCTCACACAAGTGGGTATTGTATTCACCATCCAGTCACTTGGGTAACTATTGCGTGTGGCTAATGCTGTGCATTGCTTGCCATGTATGTGTTCCTTAGTCCATGACATGGGTGGTGTCTGAGATGTGCACAACTCCCACATTCATGTACAGTGACATGTGGAACTGTACCTGTGTGTCTGGCCCATGTTGTGTACACAGATTGTTATCATCAGATGTGCCAGTCTTGGCCTCATGCGGCAGGAACTGTTAATGAACAGCAGGTTGACCCTGCAGCTACATTGATAGCATGATACTGGTATTCCCTGTTGTCAGTGGCATCTGTCCATACAGGGCATGTTTTTCAGGCATGGTATGTCCTTTCTGGGGCACATTTGATGGCACCACAGGTGCTGCAGGTGTCCAGTGGGGAACATAGGGAGGGTGCACTGTCAGCATGTAAGTGCCTATTGGACGGATGGACAGGGTGCCATGCCCTCTGTAGCCCACTGCAATCACAACATGGTTACTATCAGTGGGCAATATTCAGGTTACTACCAACATAGCAGCTGTTGCCTAGGCTAGTGTGTGTGTGTATGAGACATGGGTTGAGAGTGTTCTCTGGGTAATACAAGGGTTGCTAACTTTGTTCGTCTGGCCTTGATGTCACATGTATGGATTTGCATCCCAGCCTCTTGGCTATTTCACATGTGTTATCTCTGTATGGTGGACATTGTGATGTATACTAGGGCCAACATATTAGAAATATGCAAAACCCGCTACACATTGAGTCCTGTTGTTGAACACTCACATTCACCTCCACACAGGATACGAATGATAAACCCAGACACACACACCCCCACACACCTGTCATGTCTTGGTTTAGAACTCCTACCTAGCTAGTTTACTACACAACAGCACTACGCAGTTATAGGATGTGCCACAGAGATTACTGGAGTACTCCTTGCCCAAAGGTGTATTTCACAGTGAATTATATCAGCAGGAGTGCCAAAGTAGGGGATTTGAATTGTAGTGAGTGTGACTAGCCTAAAATTCATCGCTCCCTACACAGACATACACAAAAACATCCACAACTGCCATGTGTGGGAATAGAACCCCTACAAGAGTCCTATATCACACTACAGCATGAAGCTGTTATAGGACACAACATGGGGATTCATGGAGTAATCTTTCCCCAAAGGTGTATTTCACAGTGAATGACATCAGCAGGATTGCCAAAGTAGGGGATTTGAATTGTAGTGTGTGTAACTAGCATAAAATGCATTGCTCCCTACACAGACAGAAACACACACGCACACACGCAGTTGCCATGTCTGGGGTTAGAACTCCTACCTAACTAGTTTATCACACTACAGCAATACGCAGTTATAAGACACACTACAGAGATTACTGGGCTACAACTTTCCAAAAGGTGTATTTCACAATGTATGACATCAGCAGCCTTGCTAAAGTATGGCATTTGAATTGCAGGGAGTGTGACTAGCCTAAAATTCATTGCTCCCTACATAGACATACACAAAAACATCCACAACTGCCATGTGTGGGAATAGAACCCCTACAAGAGTCCTATATCACACTACAGCATGAAGCTGTCACATGATACGCCATGGGGATTACTGGAGTACTATTTCCCCAAAGGTGTATTTCACAGTGAATGACATCAGCATGATTGCCAAATTAGGGCATTTGAATTGTAGTGTGTGTAACTAGCATAAAATGCAATGCTCTCTACACAGACAGAAACACACACACAGTTGTCATGTCTGGGGTTAGAATTCTTACCTAACTAGTTTATCACACTACAGCAGTATACATATATAGGACACGCCACAGAGATTACTGGGCTGCAACTTTCTGAAAGGTGTATTTCACAGTGTATGACTTCAGCAGCCTTACCAAAGTAGGACATTTGAATTGTATTGAGTGTGACTAGCCTAGAAAGCATTGGTCTCCACACAGACAGAGACACACACACACGCGCACACACACACACACACACACACACACACACACACACACACACACACACACACACACACACACACACACACACACACACACACACACACACACACACACACACACGCACAGTTGCCATGTTTGGGATTAGAACTCCTACCTAACTAGTTTATCACATTACAGCAGTATGATGCTATAGGATGCACCACAGAGATTACTGTGCTCCATCTTTCCGAAAGGTGTATTTCACATTGTATGACATCAGCAGCCTTGCCAAAGTAAGGCATTTGAATTGTATTGAGTGTGACTAGCTGACTAGCCTAAAAAGCATTACTCTCTACACAGACAGTGACACACACATACACACAGTTACCATGTCTGCGATTAGAACTCCTACCTAACTAGATTATCACACTACAGCAGTACTCAGTTATAGGACATGCCACAGAGATTACTGGGCTGCAACATTCCGAAAGGTGTATTTCACAGTGTATGACATCTGCAGCCTTGCCAAAGTAGGGCATTTGAATTGTAGTGAGTGTGACTAGCCTAAAAAGCATTGCTTTCTACACAAACAGACACACACACACACACACACACACACACACACACACACACACACACACACACACACACACACACACACACACACACACACACACACCCACAGTTGCTATGTCTGGGATTAGAACTCCTACCTAACTAGTTTATTACACTGCAGTAGTATATAATTACAGGACGCACCTCAGAAATTACTGGGCTACAACTTTCTGAAAGGTGTATTTCACAGTGTATGACATCAGCAGCCTTGCCAAAGTAGGCCATTTGAATTGTAGTGAGTGTGACTAGCCTAAAAAGCATTGCTCTCTACACAGACACACACACACACACACACACACACACACACACACACACACACACACACACACACACACTTGCCATGTCTGGGATTAGAACTCCTACCTAACTAGTTTATCACACTACAGCTGTACACAGTTATAGGACACGCCAAGGGGATTACTGGCAGACACCTTTCCCAAGGGTGTATTTCAAAGTGGATGACCTCAGCAGGCTTGTCATAGTAGGGCTATGGGGAGGACGAGTGTGAGCATGGGCCATAACCCATTCATCTAGAGGTTGACACATCATATGCGGGCACATGCAGGGTTATATTCCACAGGTACGTTTATACAACTGCTAGATGACTATTTCCTTGTACAGTCATGTTGCACAGCTAGCACTTGCACCACATAATCTGTAATGCTGACAGATACCAGTGGCTAATGTTTACAGTGAGTAACATCTGAACCTCATGTGGTTGTAGTCATTTGGCTGTGTGCTGGGTGGGACAGGCCTCATAATGGATGGCCCCTTGTCGCAGTAACTCTCTTCCACACATCTATGTACGTCTACTTTTGACTTATTATAGTGTGTTGTCCTTGGATATATGTCTGTATTACTATCCACTGCGTATGCTAAGCATGAGTGGCGCATACTGAGGAGTGTCTGCACTAACATCTGCAACTGCCAGATATGTCTGGTCCACTGTTGTTTGCAGTCAGGGGCTTCATTTGTTAAGTATGTGAGCATACCCAGCATGACCTTTCAGTATGTTGTTGACTGCATGCCCAGTATTCTGTACTGAATGTGTGGATCAATTACAGGTAGTTTTTACTGCAGTGCAGACCTTTGTGTTGTACACCTGCAGGTAGCATACTGTTTCTGCAGGGTATCCGTTGATCATTTGGCAATATGGGGACAGACTGTGCAGGGGATAGTGTGTACTGTAGGAGATGGTGCCTGTGCTGCTTCAGCTGCATGGTATTGCTGTTAGCAGAGATATTCAGACATGTGTCCTGTTATACACAGTGATGTTTTCCTTCCTCATGTACTGTCAGGTGGACATTTTTGCTCACAGTGATGTCTTGGGGGACAAGGGTGACTGCAGCCTTGTCTGGTATTGTAGGCAGACACCTATGTATTCATGGTAAGTTATGCCATTCTGGAGGGGGAGCTGCAGACACTTGCTGCTGGGTCTGTGTATCCAGTTCAGCACCTTGGTACAGTGCTGGCAGAGGATCCCATACTTGTACACCCATCGACATGGCAGTATGAACTTATCTTGCTGTGGCAATGCCTCACAGCTGTACAGATTCGCACAGGTTACCCAGAGGCAGGAATCATGGTTCAAGACATTAACCCAATTGTGGTGCATGGGCAGATGTGTAGCCACCCATTTATGTGTTTGTAGCAAGGGATAGTGTGTGCACACAGCTTAGTGTTGGACCCTGCACATTCCTTGCTGCCCATGCTCCCACCCCCACTTTGTTATTCTAACCTCTTCCATACATTAAGCATACATTCTCTGATACTTTCCCTAAGGATATCACCCCATCACAGGTGTGTGTTAGCATTGTTTCACAGTTCATGCAGTGGGACATGGTGGACATGTTACTGTGGTTAGTCCACATGGCCTTGCATATGGCTTATGTGGAGTGTGTTATGTTGTTATTTGGGTGTCCATTACATAACATGCATTGACAGTATGTGTGAGACACAGGCCTTTGGCAGAAGCCTGTGGGGCATTAGGTGTTGTGGCAGGCCATTGCATTCTGTCAGTCCTACAGTCTCAGACCACCATACAGTATATTCTCTTGGGGTGACAGGGTAGGTGTGATAGTTGTTCATACCAATACCATCTATCAGTTTTGATCAAGTGGTGTGAATGCTGGCAGGGTGCTACCTACAGCTAGGAACACACATGTACTGCATGCTGCATTCTTCCACTATTGCCATATGCAGGTGGGGTCTTACTGTACCCCTTCCCCACAGCAGGAATATGACCAGAGAGGTGCCTGTGGGTGTTGTTTGTGTGAGCTGGGTGCATGTGTGCTATGGACCCTACTTGCATCTGACACACACACAGATATGCATGGGGCATTCCAGTTATGCTGGCATGTGCATGTACATCAGCTGTTTCCCAATACATCAGTCCTACCTCCTTTGTGATCTGCAAGTGTTCAGGCAGACATCACCGGTATCCCCTACTACAGGACCAGTTACTGTTATGCATACCTGTATGTACAATTCCAAGGGTGTCTGCATTTCACAGTGACACAATATATATTGTATGTCGGGGGTACTTTCCCCTGTGTAGTGCTTGTATATCTAGCTCAACAGCCATGCCATGTCAGTCTTTCAGATGGTGACACATACTACCACCATACATTTACAATTCCTTACTGCTAGCTTGTGTTATACTGGTGGGGATTGTCTTTGGCACTGCAGTTGTGAGGGCTTGTCCCTGTCATCAGCAGTAGTGGGCAATGGCCACCAGGTCTTACCTCAACATGCATACATACTGACCACTCTCACACAATATGAAACACACACCATCCTAACACACACAGACCTGCATATTGTGCAAATGCTACAACCTATTCTGCTACCTTGACCACCTCTGGGTGTCTGTGCTACACTTGTATAATGCCTACTCATACATGTTACTACATTTCTACACAGGATTGGGGGGGCACACCTGACTGTTACTATATTTCTACACTGGATTGGGGAAGGGGCACACCTGACTGTTTCCACATGTCCACATAGGAGTGGGGTGGCACACCTGACTGTTACTACATTTCTACATAGGATTGTGGGGGGACAAACCTGACTGTTTCTACATTTTTACACAGGAGTGGGGGGGGGGGGCACACCTGACTTTTACTACATCTCTATGCTGGATTGGGGGTAGGGGCACACTTGACTGTTTTTACATGTCTATATGGGAGTGGGGGGCACACCTGGCTGTTACTACATTTCTACAAAGGGTTGTGGGGAGTCACACCTGACTGTTTTTACATTTCTTCACAGGATTTGGGTCACACCTGACTGTTACTACATTTCTATACAGGATTGGGTGGGGCACACTTGAATTCTTCTACAGTTCTACACAGGATTGGGGGTGGACACACCTGACTGTTTTGAAATTTCTACACATGATTGGGGGCACACCTTACTGTTTCTACATGTCTACATAGGACAATTGTACACATTTGCTATGACTGTACTGGTATGTCAGGTACTCCATTTCATTCTGTATTCTAACCTATCATGCTGACTAGAGGCATATTGGTGTACTACAGGTCTTAGCTTTGGTTGCCCTACATATTAGTGTCTGACTTCCTACCCTTCAGAACAAACATCCCACTGCCTGACCTTCTGGAGTCTGTCTGTGTAGGACTGGGGGGGGGGGGCTACCCATAGGCATCATTCAGAGGCCATAGTACAGCTTCTGTTTGTGTTTGGCTACACCTGTCCTGCTGGCTGAGACTGTTGTTGGGTATGTGAACCTCCCTGACTGGCATGTGTGAGTCATATGGATACACATGTTGCCCAGCACATTTCCTGCAGTGGGTTTTGTCACCCTGTGTAGTACTGGCTACTATGGTGACGCCAGTATTTGTTACAGATGTCATGGTTTTACTATGGGTGTCTACTATCTGCTGCCATACCATTCAGCCACCTGATTCCCTTGCATGCTCACATCCATACCATAGTTACAGGTAACGACACATTCTACTCCATTTGCCAATTGGTAGGTTGATTGACTTACCTTGTGGGTGTGCCAATATTGAGGATGGTGTTGGAGGGCTACCTATGTTGGATGCACATAGTACACTCCCTATACATGGTTGAGCACAGGTAATGTCATATCTGGAATCCCTTTTACAGTATGTGCGAGTCAGAGAGAGGTGTCATTCCCTGGGTCCCTACTGTGTCAGTGTATGTGCTATGCTTTGCCTCTTTGCCATGGCCATGGCATACTGGGCACGCCTCCATCCAAATATTGGGGCAGGCTCGGGTTGTTCCTCCTCTGAGTCACTCTGTGCCTTTGCAGGCCTTGGCACTGGTGGGAGGCTGTGTGGCCCTGCACCATGCTGTTCCTGCTGCATCTGTTTCTGCAGTATTATATTGTGTAGCACGGCACATACCATAACAATTTGATTACATGTAGCTGGTGAGTACTGCAAGGCTCCACCGGATGTGTCCAGGCACCAGAACCGTGACTTGAGCATCCCAAACACATGCTCTATTATAAGTCTGGTCTGTGCATGTGCCTCATTATGGTGTTCCTTTTTGGGTGTGTGTACATTTCTGGTAGGTGTCCTCAGCCACGGCTCCAGTGTGTAACCAGCATCCCCACTAGATGACCGTAAGGGATGTCCCCATTGGCACACATTGGTACAGCTGCATCAGGTGCCAGATGTGGGTATCGTGATAGCTTCCAGGGCAGCCAGCACATACATTCATTATAATGCCCTGGGCATTGCACACAACCTGGCAGTTGATGGAGGGGAGGCCCTTGTGGTTGATATAGACCCTTCCCTGATCACCGGGTGGTGCTTTGATGTGTATGTGCATGCAGTTTATAGCACCCACTACCTCAGGGTACTCTGCTATTTGGTGGAAGAGATGCATATTGCTGGCCAACACCTCCCGGGTGTTGAGGAAATATACGTGCTTACCTACATGTGCTGACATGGCATCCAGGAACTGGTGGAATAATCTGGATGCTGATGCCTGTGAGATCCCCATGATATCCCCAGTTGAGCTTTGGGAGGTACCTGTGGCTAGTATTCCAAGGCCTACACATACCTTGGTATCCACTGGGATGGGTTCCTCTCTGTCAGTTTGGTGTGTAAGGCATGACCGGCACAGCTCAACAATTTGCTGTAGGAGGTCCCTGTCAACCCTATAGCATTCCACTATCTCCAGCTCATGTAGCCCTTGCTAGGTTACCCCGGATCTGTACACTCTTCTCTGTCTCCTCACTGTGGGTTGGCCGACAGCATTCACATCCTCACCACCCTCAGACTCTTGCACATGTTGTTGTATGATGCCTTCTGTAGCCCTTATCATTTTGTAGTTTTGTTTGTTAAATGTTCCCTGCTTGTATACACCGGTAGTGTAGAGTATGGGAAAAACCAGAGGGGAATGTGTTTGCATAGTTTATAGTAGTGTTCTGAGCTGAGCTGGTCTGCTAACTGTGTAATTGGCTGATTCTGATACATTTCACCTGTCAGCTATGTTAGTTCTCCTTGATTAACTTCCTACTGCTATTTGCCCTTCCCACTGCCTTCCTGTTTAAGCCCAGGGGAGCACCGCGCAAACACAGTGCTCAAATATGCACAGAGCTGCTATTTCCTGGTTTACGTTTTCCTTTTTTCCTTTAAAACCCAGTGAGCAGCGCACACACCTGCTAAGGCAATGTAAAGAGTGCTAGGCAGACTCAGACACATCCCCTTGCCTAGCTGTGGTAAGCTAGGAGCAAACCTGAGCCACAGGGCTCTAATCTACTTACAGTATGCCTGACACACCCATGTATGATGTCAGCTAACTCTTAGGCTTGCACCAAGCTATTCCTGCTCTTACACTTTTGAGTGCTGACTAGCATGCTGGGGAAATCTGGGATTCACTATCATTCCCCTCATTTGCATAGGATTGCCTGCTAATGCATAGTTACATGTCTCACACTGAGCCTCCCCCCTTAGCAACCACTACTCACTGGCCATGTTGTCTTTTGCCTGCCATTGACTATAATGGCAGAATAGTGATTTTGTTTAGAATGCTTATCTTAGGATGCTTGTTTTATTTTTAGCCCAATCCCATTTGCGCACTGCTGCCCTACGCTTAAACAGCCGAGATCAGCAAAAAAAAATAAAAGTTGATTTTTTATTTTTATCACCTGTTTTCCATGCCAGTGGCCTTATACTTGGCCATTGGCATGCTTTCTAAATGATATCCACCCTTTATTTGGAGCTGCCTTGGCTCCATTTTTGGAATTTGCAGAAATGTACTCTTGTTACTGGTGGAGTACATTTCTACAGATTACACTAGTCCTGCACGGCTAGTTTCTAGCTTCCTGGATCGCAAATTCACCTCATTTGTATGGATTTCTCCTGCAAATGTGGTAATTTGCATACAGGGGCTGAGTCTGTGTAGGACTAGTGCAGGAGTGCTCGTGCATGCCCCTGCAGGCTATTCCAGGATCGCACAGCAGACATATTGCCTGCTGTAGCTCCTGCACTAATCCTGCATGCCGTGCAAGGCTTGTAGAATCTGGGGGAGAGTAGTTACATTTCGGTTTACATTTATACACAAACAGCTATATTCATACATGTACATTCTAAGATTATACAGAGGTAGAAGTTACTAAAGTGAAAGCACACGTGCAACCTAGTGGAATGTACAGGCAGCAGTTATGTATAAAAATTATTTTGTCATTTCAGTAAGAGTTTGAGAATATTATGTTTAAGGAGAGTATTTGCATAGTATTGTACAGTGAAACAGTTTTAACCCCATAATGAGCATGTACAGGACCAGGATTGGTTAAGATGTTGTTTAAACAGTGGTTTAAAATTACTGAGATTGTCAGAGAGTTTTATTTGCATGGCAATACTATTCCAGAGTTTAGCAATGCACTGGGAGTAGAACCCATCTCCTGCAACATTATTTGACTTATTTGCAAGTAATAAGAATTTATTACTAAAATGGACATCCTTTGCTGGACAGTAGGGTAGTAATACATTTTGTAGTGCAGGCAGGGCATTTTTCCGGATGATGAATAAGTTTGTTTGCTGTAGTCAGTTGTGAATATATTAGACAGTTGTACAGTTCAAGCCAGTTTATTTGCTCTAAGCTAAGACAATGGTGGGTCCTATGAGGAGACTGGTGGCAAATTTAGCTATTTTATTGTAGCAGGAGGCAAGTTTCTTTGTTGGATTATTGTTTATGTTTTTTAGAATAGGAGCAGAGTGTAAGAGAGTCAGCAGTAAGAAGGTGGTGGCTAGAGTTTTTCTTGTAGTATCTGTACGAAATCCATTGATCTCATAAAGGGAGCCTAGATTCTGATGTGGGATTTACTGGTGTGCAATATCTGGTGGTCATATTTGAGATTGCCATCTATTATAACGTCTAGAAGTTTACTCTGAGTTACAGTTTCAATGAGAATTATTTGCTGACTTGATGATAAAAGATTGCTTTTGCTTTTGGCAATTTCTTGAGGTAAAAAGCATTAACTTAGTTTTCCTGAGGCTGAGTAGGAGGTTTGATTCTTTGTGCCAGGTTTGTACTGAGGAGAAGGACTTTTGGGTAATGTCTTGGAGCTTATTTATTGGTGAGGCTGTACCTATTAATGTTGATTCATCTGCATACTGAACTAAACTAGCATGGTGAGTGGAGATATGGAGGTTATTAATAAATATATTAAAATAGGATGGGACCCAGTATAGCTCCTTGAAGGACACCAGTAGTAACTGGGTGAAAGGATGAGTAGATCTGTTGTCATTTAACAGCTTATCACTTTCCAGATAGGTAACTGAGAAACCCCAACAAGGAGTATTGTGAAAGTCCTATTCAGGAGAGTCAAACGAGCAGTTGCTGGTGTGAGACAGTATCAAATGCCTTTGACAAGTCTAAAAACATGGCGGACACAAGCAGACCATTGTTTCTATGTTGGTTTATTGTATTGGTAAAATGTAGTATAGCAGTACAGGTGCTGTGCTGAGGCCTAAAGCCATGTTGTGTTTCTGAAAGCAGGTTATATGAGGTTAGGTATTACATCACCTGCATATAGGTTCATAGGTTCATAGGTAGGTACTAGGCTATCTGCCCTAGGGTCCATACAAGCCTAGCCAAAAAATGTACCCTGGCTTTCGCCACCTAAGAAATTTATTTTCCTGTGTCCCTGTCAAGCAGAGCCACAGAAGTGATCCCCGGGGTGAATTTCCCATTTCCCATGCAATCATCAAGATTTTTCTTGAACAGTGCTAATGAGGAGCTCTGTTTGATATAGATAGGTAGTCTGTTCCAGAGTATGGGAAGTCTCTGAGACAGGAATCTATCCCTCCAGCATGTTCTGTTTATTGTAGTGACAAGGTTTAGGTCCCTAGAGCATGTAGCTCAGAGGGATTGGGATTTCTTTAAGTGGAGGATGTATTTCTCTAATATTTTGGACGGGGGGGGGTGAGAATCACAATTGGTCTGTAATTATTAAACACTGTAGATGTGCCACTTTTGTGTAGGATTTTTTTTCCACAGTGATAGGACATATCTTTCTGCTATGGACATATTAAGTAGTATAGACACAAGGAAGGCTATGACTTCTGCAGCCTTTCTAGATAGTATGATGGTAGCTGGTCTATAGCTACATACGTTTTAGTTTAAGGAGCAACTTCCTTACGAGTGTGGTAGGTATTGGACTAAAATTGAAAAGCTGTGGGTGGCTTTTATTGGACAGTGTAGAGTGGGGGCAACTGTCTTAGTGTCTAAGATAGATAATATTGATTGTATAAAGTAGGAGTTAAACTGCATGGGGAGAGAGTCTCTTGTATTGTCTGTTTTTGGAGATAGACTAGTGGTCTTGCCAGGACAGAGAAATTTATTTAGTGATGACCAAAAAAGTTTTGGGTTGTTAATATGTTTGTCTTGTAGGTTGGTATAGTATGTTTGCTTATTCTGTTCAACATGGAGTTTTGCAAGGTTTCTAAGATGTCTACATTGCTGGAGGGCATTTTGAGTTATATTTTATACCCGTTTTTCTAAGCTTTATCCCTTTTTATAATGATTTTTTTTTCTTTTATCAGTTATTGTGCAGGGCTGGACTTTACTCTTTTACTACATACTGGTGATAGATTATTTAAGATCTGTAAAATATGTTATTAAAGTGTCCTACAGCAGTATTAGTGGCATTGTTCTAAGTACATTCCAGTTATGTTGTTTAAATGCTTCACTGAAAATATCTTGGCTGAAATTGGTTGTATTTCACATTTGATTATAGATAATATGATTATCTAGGTTATGGTGAGTACTAATAGCATATGTTGGTATGTGGTAACATGCTATCTGAGAGGCAGCTTTTTTTGTCAATTTGTCTGTTTATTTATAAGAATCCAATCTAATGTTGAATGTCTCCCTGAAGTTTTATTGATTCTAGTAGGTGTGGTTATTAATTCTCTGAAGTTATACAATTACGGATTCAGTAGGGCAGTGAAATTTACGAGTTGCTAGTCTATATTTAATATGATAACCTGATAAATATATGATATATTATATATGTGTGTGTGTGTGTGTGTGTGTGTGTGTGTGTGTGTGTGTGTGTGTGTGTGTGTGTGTGTGTGTGTGTGTGTGTGTGTGTCTCTCTCTCTCTCTATATATATATATATATATATATATGGATAGATAGATAGATGGATAGATAGATAGATAGATAGATAGATAGATAGATAGATAGATAGATAGATAGATAGATAGATAGATAGATAGATAGATACAGTAAGCGAGACTGGTAGATGCTGGATAACTGTAGTTTTGGTTGCTTGACAGTTACTATTAAAAATAGGCCTGACTAATACTGTACCCAATACAATTTGTTTAGTTTGACTTGTTCTCAGGTTGGGGAGAGGTGTAATTTATTCCTAGCTTCCTTTTTAAAACTCAAAAACTCTAAAATGTAAGGTATGTTTCTGATGGGGAAAACAGAAAGTGCAACACATGAAAACTGTACTGTATTTCTTTGATGATTTTTGCCAGTTGCTTGAGAGTACCAGCTGCTTGAGTTCTGGTTAACTGAGAGTTTAATAATATATATATATATATATATATATATATAGATATATATATATATATATATGTATATATATATTTATATATAGATATATATGTATATATATATTTATATATAGATATATATGTATATATATATATTTATATATAGATATATATATACCCCAAAATGATGGTGCATGATGAAATATATATATATATATATATATATATATATATATATATATATATATATATATATATATATATATATATATATATATATATATATATATATATATATATATATATATATATCTATATATATACATATATATATATATATATATATATATATATATATATACATAGATATGAACCCCAAAATGACGGTGCATGATGAAATGTGTTCAGAGAATGAACAGCCACTCAGCAAAACACTCCAGCACATAAAAAATACTAAAAGGCAGTAAAGCAAGCAGAGTTTATTCACTCAACAGTCTGCTATCCGGAACGGTTTCACCGCATGGTGTCATCAGTGTGTGTGTCTCCCTGCAACGGTATCAATGTAATAAATATACATGCATATTTAAAGCAACACGTACCCCCTATATACACAATCATGCTCATCAAAACCCAATACCAGTAACCTAGTTAGTATTATGCAACAAAGCTATACAATACCCTTACCTTAAATGGCTTAACAGAGATGAATAAAATAACTAAAATAATTCCTTATTACCAATGGTCATTAACACTTGGTTTAAATAGGGCTCCCAAATTTGTAATCCACATGCATTCCTTCTTGGGTTTAATTGATGTTTTTTTGGACACAGTCAAATTGTCCCCTTCAACTTTATCAATCCCCAAGAAAACAAAATGGGCTGTACTGTGTTTAGATATGTGCTTATACAATGCAATACGCATTCGTTTACATTTAATATCACTCACATGTAATGCTATAGGTTGTTTTAATGCACATGATGTCTGCCCTATGGAAAACGATCCACTTTGGCATACCGTCATATATACTACCCAGGGTTTGCTTGTGAAGTGGTTTGGCTTTTAAGCCATAAACTTGATGCACGCTACTTGCCTAGTCTTCCTGGTTTTATAATTTAGCTATTCAGCTATTTACTTCATTTTTTTGTGCAGGATCTTTTGTTTGGTGTATTCTATATTTGTTCTGAGCACTTATCAGCCTGCAATGTTCATTTACAAAGGGGTATATATATATATATATATATATATATATGTATATATATATATAGAGAGAGAGAGAGAGAGACACACACACACACACACACACACACACATATAAATATATATATATATATATATATATATATATATATATATATGTATATTGATAGATAGATAGATAGATAGATAAATATTAAATGATAACAGACAAGTATATTCACTCTGGCCTGACAAAGTGGGACAATCTCTGGTACTGGAGATTATTTTCGACAATAGTCTCTTAGGATATCAGGAAAAATAAGAAATGTAATTACTTTATAATCCTGACTTGTAGACTAGGGTAAAAGAAAGAAAAACAGAAAAAATATTTGCAGTCTACTAACAATACATCTCAGATACCATCCTTCTCATTCTTCTTTTCATATCCTAGAAGTGCAGGACAGTACTTTCAGGTCACTGTACTGGTGCCTACACTACTTGGCAGTTAGGAGAATGCGTGTGGTATCAGTAAGTGTACAGATGAATCAGTGCCATGCTACCACTTTTTACTGAAGATACACATAGGATTCCCCAATCAAAGGGTCTCACAATGCTTATGCAGAAACAAAGGGAAGCTTTCTGTCTCCTTAGAGTACCACCAGGGGGCCTTATATGAACAGTTTCAGTGAATGCCATGGTCACGCTGCAGGTCTAATGCCAGAGAATCATGGCTGACATCTTGCAGTCACATCAGTTTCTCATTCCAAGAACTGCCATGCAAAACAAGCAACTTACTAGCATGACCAATAAGGAGCAGGGTGTGACATGGACTTTGTCATTCTGACTATGTTGAAAATGGGACTGGAAAATGTGAAATACGTCAGACACTATTGTGCTTTGATCCACATAGTTCATTCAGCTATTTAGCACTTTGTAGCTAGCAGGCTTAGACCATGAAAAGCAGTGAACCTCTTTGACAATAAGACATCCATATGTAACCAATGTGCCTTGGAAATGCTCTAGAAGGGAGGGAGTCATGACGATGCCATATAAACCAGTGCGTGAGAATTTGTGTATAGGGGTGAACATTAATATTCTTAGCCCTTATTTGCATAATTATAACACTTACAGTGCTAATTGCAGAAACTCTGGGCCTGTAGAAGCTATGCAAGAGTGAAAAAGGCAGGAATAATAACTGATTAATAAGTGCAACATTGTGCTTAAAGTTCTTTGCTGCAATGGTTAAGTGATGTGTAATGTGGTAATAGTGAATGTAGGAATATCTGCAGTGAATGATAAATATTTTTATTAAGTGTCAAGTATTCTTGTGAAGCAAAGAAGGTGTACACAAGTAATGGGAAAGGTAAGGGGAGGCACACTCCAGTGGAATTTTGTAATGTAGTATTTAAAGGTGACAGGTTCCAGGCCAACACTGCATGAGATATGTTTGGACACACACACACACACACACACACACACACACACACACACACACACACACACACACACACACACACATGCACGTGCACACACACACACACAGACACACACACACACACACACACACACACACACACACATACACTCACATGCATGCACACGCCCACAAACACACACACACACACACACACACACACACACACACACACACACACACACACTCACATGCATGCACACGCCCACAAACACACACACACACACACACACACACACACACACACACACACACACACACACACACACACACACACACACACACACACACTATTTTATAACAGTCACTCACCAGTTTATCAGGCAAGGGCTCTGCTGTTGTAATCTTACTGTCAACTACTGTACAGACCAATGGTGAACAGTCAGATGGGAATGACTCACTGCATCTATCAGATAACAGAACACCTAATATGTGTTCTTATCTTGCTTTTATGCTGGACATCTCTATTATGGAGTCACAGTTGTGGAGACAAGAAAAGTAAGTCAGCTGTACTTATACAGGTTAACATGCGCACTACTTGTCAGCTCAGGTTGCCCATTGACAGTCAGTATACTACCACAGCTTCAGCTAACATGTATTGTGCATGGGTAACTGAGACTACACAGTTGGAGACATTAGTAGGTGCACATCTGGAAGCAACATATATAATGTGCATGGGTAACTGAGACATCACAGATGGGACCATAGTAGGCGCACAGCTAGAAGTAACATATATAATGTGCATAGGTAACTGAGACTGTACAGATGAGAACATTAGTGGGGTGCGCAATTTGGATGTTACCTGCAAGATTGTCCATGCTGCACAGTGTATAGTTCTAGGAAAGTTACATTGAAGGGTTTATAGCTTGGTGGATGTAGGAGGAAATGGAGTTGGGGGTCTGTGAGTGCTGTAAAGTAGATTAAGGAAATACAGCATACTGTTATGTGTACAAACTAGCATGACCAAGCCAATGTGCAGGATGGGCGGTACATTATAGATACAACCTTAACAAGCAGTTCTTAGTGGCATACTCACTTGGTGCATTCTTTCTCTATACAGCATCACATCCGACAAAGCTAAAGCACAAAAGAGCAAGTTCTCTCACACAGAGAATTAAGTATCAGAACAGGCCCATCATCTCTATAGTCAATGGTTACTCAGGCAGAAGACTGCTTACAAGACATAATGTGTCTGTGCCTGGTTGGATGCAGCGATAGATATCAATGCTATCATTGGCCAGAATCACACCTATGATCAGGACACATGCAGGTCAATTGACATGACTCATGATGCAGGAAGGTGTACTATATGTCTTGCATGGGGAAGTAGAGCAATGGGAGGAAGGCCATAGGTCAAACTGCCATTGATGGAGATGGAGGAGTCTCTGGCTACTCCCTGTGGTAGATCAGAGTCATCACATTCCCATGATGTGTGTCAGAACTTGGAGATGAGTTGCAGTGTACCACTAGAATGTCTATTGTCAATACCCCAAATATGTTTTACACATAAAATGTTAGTCATTTTTGTCTGATCCCTTCATTGCTGTTCATGACACTGAATTCGTGAACATCAATAAAATCTCAGACTTTTCAGACATGACACAAGTGCAGCATGGTATGCAGGATGATCTTTGAGAGTGCATGCAGCACATACTTCTGTAGTCCATTTGCTTTACTATGGGACAAAGATAAGTGTCAACTGCTGCCACTTTAACATAGCCACAGCATACTGTGCCTAACCTACATCTACAATGTTCATCCTCTGTACTGGGTACTCCACTGACTCCTCATATGGCTTATCCTCTACTGAATGGTATGCTGGAAGACATTCATTCTGCATACAGCCCCCCTATTGCAACTGTTTTTTCATTATCATGTTGTGTAACATAGCAGTCACTGAGAATATCTTCTCACAGCAGTTGTCAAGGTCATACTGTCAGGCACCAACAGATATATCCAGGCAACAAAAGCATGCCTTCAGCAGCTCAAATACATGCTCTATAATGACCAGATTTTGTGTTAAGGATGTACATGTATGCATTGTCAGTCACAGTCTGTGTATTTTAATAGGTGACTTCAACTAGGATTCCAGAGCATATCTGGCATCTCCAATAAGATGCCTCTGAAAAAAATCACACCCCCACAAACCACTGATAAAAGTCACACACATCCCATATGTGGTCATCAAGGTATCTGCCGAGGTGGCCTGCAGACACATGGTAGATAATATTGCATTACAGACTAACTGGCTGCTGATGAGGTGATAACCTTTATGGTTCACATGCTTTCTTCCTGGGTCACAAGCCTGTATTTCAATGCATGTATAGCCTATGGCTACTAGCACCTCAGGGAAGCAGGTGACATCATAGAAACCCTGCATGGTGACAACTCTCCTCTGTAGTATATAGAAACCATATATGCTCTCCCACATGCTTTAGTAGTGCTTCAAGAAACTGATGATGGTGTGTTCTTGAGGCAGTTGCCTGGAGTACCTCTACTTCAACAGGGGATAGCAAATGTAAAGCCACATATACCATAGTATCCACTGAGATTCATAATCTATTACTTTCATGAGAATGCAGATAAGGCAGGCATATGTCAACCACCATGTGTATGATGCCCCTAGCCACACATTACCAGTGTAAACTGTCAGGGTCGTGAAGGCCATGAAATGTTAAACATACTTGAATGACACTGTGCTGCTGAGGGTGACAATGTGGACCACCAAGACTATTAGTAGCAATAGAAACCTTCTGCATATATACATTTACTAAAGGTGTGGAAATCCCTAACATATTTCCACTTCTCCACAGAGCATACACTGGGATTTTGTTGTGGTCATTAATCACATCATATACTTTATGCATTTCTTAATTGTGTTGCCATCTTATCTTCCCTTATTTGTATACATAGTGACACATTTTAATACTGTTCCTCATTGAAGATTTCTGGTTAAGATGGAGGCAGAGTAGTATGCTCTGTTCCTCCGATCTCCTTCACCACCACCTACTCTGCTTAGTTTTCTGCAGTTTTTGTTTCTTTCTTTGCCCTGACAGAGATGAGAGATTGTGTGTGTCCACTGGTCATCTCTTTAGCTCACTGATCATCACTTTAGATGAAGAAAAGAAGGGACAGTCCACATAGAAAACTGGACCAGCCATCCACTTTAACTGACAAGGAGGAAAGCCTGCGAGAACACTCTGTTACCTTGACCCCAACAATCCTGATGGAGCTGTCCCAGCTAACAGTAAACCTTAGCCAAATTCTTTATGAAACTCAAGAAAATGAATGCTACCCTAACAGCTTATATTGAGAAAGTGCACTCAGAACTGTCAGATATTGAGACAGCCCTCTCGGTGCACTCAAATAATCTCAGAGTAGTTTTCACAGAGATGATGGGCAAGAAACACCAAGTAGGGTAGTCTGAAGGCCAGCTTGAACAAGTGGGTGCTTTTTATGATAGACCTGTAGGTCCAGAGAATTGCCTGTTATACATGAGGACAGATAGCTTAGTGGCCATGAATCCCAGAGGAACAGATTTGCATTGAATAGGCACAGAGAGTATTCATTCTCCAGCAAATGCACTTAAGGATGGCCAGACTTATATAGGTCAGGAGAGAAACCTACACATTAAAGGTTAGAATGTTGTCAGCATTACAGACACCAGAAAAAAAAATAGTGTAGACTGGTGAGTCTTGAATTCTGTGCAAGTGTGATTATTCTATATATACCTGGTTGAAGAAGGTGGTCTTCCAGCCAGAAATTAGGCTGGGCCACCAATCTCGCTACAGATTCAAGCTATTTTACCATAGCATAGGTGAGAGTTCACTTCCTCTTAGGGTCATCATGTTTACAGTAACTGATGATACTGTGAAACTTTTAAAGTAAGATTCATCCAAGTTAAGCTCTGTCCCAACTACAACTTTTTGGAAAAGTAGTAATTTTGTGGATCAGTCCTTCCCTTCGGGGGGGCACCCTGGTGACCGTATCTTCATTTAAAAGAGGGGCATTGGATAAGGATTGGCTGCTTACTGGCAACTACTGACTCAGGTAAACTGTGTTACGGTATTGTCTACACTTACCCCATCAGACTAGTGGATACCTACAGTGAAGGTTAGATTTACTTTTTAACCTAGGCTGTTAAGTAAATGGCAGAACTTTATTTCTTGGAAACAGTTTTTACCCACTGGGGATTTTTTTTCTTTTTAACCAAAGATGTATAGATGCTTTTGAAAGCAAATGCATAGACCTTGAATAGCAGGTGCCTTCAGTCCTGCAGCGACTTGCTTCAGATATCTGCAGACTGGTTCAGAGGAATGGCTACATGCAGCTCATAATCTTACAGTTGTGAAACCTGGTCAGTTTGGAGCTTTGGCCAATCTCGAAGACATTATAAAGTAGATTCCTGACTATTGATAGTATAAGTTTTGGTAATCATTTAAAATTATGTGGATTAACTTTTTTCCTCTTATCTTGGAATGAAAAATACATTTAGCAAGGTAACCAATTTAACTATTAGGTATATAGTGGCTGGATGTGTGTGTGTGTGTGTGTATGTATGTGTGTGTGTGTGTGTGTGTGTGTGTGTGTGTGTGTGTGTGTGTGTGTGTGTGTGTGTGTGTGTGTGTGCGTGTGTGCGTGTGTGCGTGTGTGCGTGTGTGTGCGTGTGTGCGTGTGTGTGTGTGTGTGTGTGTGTGTGTGTGTGTGTGTGCGTGTGTGCGTGTGTGTGTGCATGTGTGTTTGTTAGCGGGGGTGGGGTGAGTCAGGGAAAGATAGTTTGTATGGGACCCGTTCTATTAGTTGCTCCTGTCCAGAGCTTATTAATGCTATATGAATACATCCTTACCTTTAATCCTAGCAATGCTATTAGGCCTTCTCATGTGAAGTAGTGTCTCAAAGTCTTTAGTAAATAGTTATATTGTTGTAGTTGATTTTATTTTTTTATTTTTTACTAAAAACAGTTTTTTTTTTTGTTAGGGAAGAATTTTCCACATGGAATATGTATAAACTCTCCTTCATCATTTGGGCATGTGCCCATGCTAAGTAATTCTACTCTTGGTCTAAGTATTACTTTCTTCTAACTCTTGTCTCTTTACATCCATTGTTTGCCTGAGTGTGTTGACATATGAGGCCTAACCTGTAAACCTCCATGGACAAGTCTATCAGGTTAGACTGGGAACTTAAAGGCAGTCTTGCTTTTTTTTTTTCCTTTCAAGTACTTAGTCAATGCACACATTGCTGTCATTAAAAGCTAATGGCTTGGTTAATCCCATTAATTATTCTAAGGTTTTCGCTTTGATAAAGCACTGGTCTCCCAGTTTTGTTCTCCTTCGGGAAACTCACTTGTCAGGTGAGGAACATCAGAAGCTGATTGGAGAGATTATTCAGTGATTACACAGACATGCTGTCCTGGAGTAAGGCACTAAACCACAGACAGGTGATCACTCTGTTTAGGCCAGGCATTACTTTTATAAGCAATAGGTCTCCTGTCAGAGAGGGAGAGTGGGTATGCTTGGGACAAAGGTCTTTTGGATGGGTTCCTATGCAGTATTATGAACCTCTATCTCCCCCCGGGTTCTTTCTATCAATGTACCTGTAATGTTGTTGGGGATTAGCTAGTATTTTAAGAGGATGTGACTTGCGGACAAGGGATTAGAGCAAGTCTTTAAACAGGATTAATTCTATGCAGGGTCTAGGTCCTTATGGGTCCTTTTAACTCAGTCAATATATCAGGAGGTATCTTGACAATATGGGCTTTGTTGATTTGCACAGGGCATTATTACTTCCTGACCACCACTATACATATCACTCTACACAATTTGCATCATTAGCTAGTACTGAGAGGATAATAAGGAGCAGCTCCACCTAATCTCTAGTTTGAAATATACCCCATCAAGCTTTCTGACCATTAACCTCTGCTCTTGATACTTCAGCTAGATTTAACCAAGCATGACAAGCAATTTTTCTAAAGGGGTGACATGTTTATGGCAAAAATGACTCAGCTGTTAGAAAGGGAAAGGGTTTCTTACATGGTAGGAAGCACTGTTGATCCTAAACTTTGGTGGTTTACAAAAGTGAAACTGCATGCTCTGTGTTTGGACCTAGAAACAGATGCAAGAGTCATATTAGTTTAATAAAGGATAAACTGCATTCTGATTTTTCTGACTTCCTTTTTAATTTCTCCAAGTTTTTTGGGATTCTAATACCATGACGGGAATGGATCCCATTACAAAGTCAAAGTATGATTAAAGTTCATGAAATTAGTATTGTTTCAATCTTTTATGTCTGCCAGAAGTGGTCTTTGCAGCACCCACAATGTGCCCAGTAATGACTCCTTCTGCAATTTATATGGGGTTACATGTACTGGTGACATATATAAATACGATCATGGATTCTTTTTTATAAAACTCATTGCTCCTACTACTATTGAAACCATCTGGGTATCTTTATTCCACATTGTTCTCGTTTCTGCCTGCAGATCCTGATATTTTATGACTTTGTGTCACTCTGTACACAAGATACTGTTGTCAATGAGTTTGGCAATTTCAATTATCAATGCTACTTTTGTCTTCTTTTCGTGGTTATCAGGTTTTCTAGCATCTATCTTTTGAACTGTTGGTAATGAATGATCCCATGTGATGCAGACTTCATCATTTTCTGTGATGCTTTGTGACTCATGTTTCCAGTGTTTTTCAGTCACTTTAGTGCCATAAAGATTGCGCAATCCCCAGTCCAAAAGTCTTGCCAAATTATTATGCCTTTCAGTGTATATAGTCCTTCTGCCATTAGTATGTCACAACCAGCAACAAGGTATGCGACTGTGTCCAATTTGGTTTTACAAAACCTACATTTGTCTGTTTTTCCAATGTGTTCAATGGACTTTGCAAACTAGTGCGTACATGGCCCACTATCTTGGGCCACCAATATTAACCTTTCATCTCTTGTTTTGAATTCTCCTCTCCTTAACCATTGCTGTGTTCATTCCTGATCAACATGAGGTTCTTCCAGAAGTTTTCTATACTTCCAACTATATTTATGCATTTTTCACATTTCTTGCCTTCTTATTTCGTCCTTCACCTTACATTCTTTCTTTTGTTTTTTCGGCACATTCAGTTGCTGCCTGATTTTTATCTACTTCTGGTTTGATTTCCATCCTTGCTTGATGTCAATATGCTTCTGCTAGATTAAGCAGAGAATTCATCTTAGATTTATTCTCCTCATGTTTCAAAACTTTCACTATGTTTGGATCTTGTGAGGTCAGCAGATATGTGTGGAGTCCCACAATTGCAGATTTATACATGTAATCAGTTTCAAGGAGGCTCATTCCTCCTTCAGAACAGGGAATATATAAATGTGGTATGCACTGATTTTTATAAATCATTTGATGAGCATGAAGCATCCTTCTTGTTTTCCTGTCTAATCTATCTAACATGTTTTGGGGCCAGTCAATCACTCCAAAACTGTAATTTAGGGCAGATAGAGCAAATTGGTTTATAGCTTGGATTTTGTTCCTAGATGTCAATGCCTTTTTTCAGGTTTAATTTAAGTCTTCTAAAGCATTCCTTACTAAGCTTAATTCACATTTGCTCATGTTTTATTGTTGATCCTTCATCAATTTGCAAATATTTATACACTCCCTCTTGCTCATTTCTTTTATATCACATTCTTGTCCCAAACTGATGTTTTCCTGGTGGTGCAGTTTTCCTGTTTTAAAGGTTGTTTTTGCACATTTATCAAGAACAAATGGCATTCTGATATCATCTGAAAAAGTTTTGACAACTTGCAGTTGTACCTTCAGTTCCTCATCTGATGAGCTATACAGTTGTAAATCATCAACAAAGAGAAGATGAGAAGTCTTTACACTTTGTTGTTTTCTAGGAACTAAATTATATCCATGGCCTAAGCTGTTAAGTAGACAGCTTAACTGGCTAAGGGCAAGGCAGAATAGCAGCAGTGACAGAGCATCACCTGGAATATCCCTCTTTGAATTTTTATCCCTGGGATAATAATTTTTCCTTTAGCATGGCTTAATTGCAAAGTGGTCTGCCATTATTTCATGGTCACTGTAATGTAGTCGATCAGTGTTGGGTGTATCTTATACATTTTTAAGAACTGTTATATCCATGAATGTTGGATACTATCAAATGCTTTTTTGTAGCCAATCCATGCCATACTTAGATTCTTTCCCTTTATACAGTTCTCTACTATGACTTTATTTAACAACAAATGATCCTTTGTTCCATATGAGTTTCTTTTATTGCCCTTTTGTTCTATTGCCATAATTGAGTTTTTTTCCAAATGACTATAAACTCTGTCAACATCAATTCCCGTGTATAGTTTATATGTAGTCAGAAGGGAAGTTGTTGGTCTATAATTTTTAGGGTAGCTTGCTGGTCCACTCTTAAGTAAGAGCACTGTTTTACCTGTTGCTAGCCAGATTGCTGTCAGTTCAGGGTGCGCATATGAATAGTTCTTACTCATGGATAAATCATGCAAAAATGTTAATACTTTAACCAAAAGTTAGGTACTGCATCTGCATCTGGGGTTTTCCAGTTACATGCTTTTCTTAACTTTGTTTCAATCTCTCTGTATGTTACTTCTTCCCATTTCATATCCTGTACATTTTAACTTCTTATTCTTTCTTTTACTTCTTCTATCCATTTACCATCGGTGTTATGTTCCACAGGATCTTCATAGATACTTCTCCAAAATGTATCTATGTTTTTTTTTTTTTTTGGTGGTCTTTCAATTCCTTTTACCTTGTTTCCCAGTTCTCCATAAAACTTTTTTTTTTGGGTCATCAATAAATTGCTTATTTTGTACTTTTCCTTTATATTTATCTGCATATCTTCTAAGTTTTTCCACCTGTGCTGAGATTTTTAGTTTATTTGTGATAATGCATGATAGATCCTGGTCTGTTCTAATGCTGCGCATTGATTTTACTTTTTTCTGACTTCCCAATGAGACCTATCTGACAGAGTAACAGGGTCAGGGACAAGGGTTCACTACATAGGGGACCAGGTATCCTCTTACCAGGAATACAAAAACATGTAGAAACACTTAAAAATTACTGCTTTTGAAAATTACCCCTAAAACCAAAAGTACTTGTCACTTAGATACTACAGTTAGATAATAGATAAGTTGGTTACTAGGCTGTAGAGTTCAGTGAGCAAAAGGTTTCTTAGAGCCCCGGGAGATGTATTGGATGAATTAGCCTTGACTATAATGACTTGTGCTTACGGAAAGGGGTAGAATGGAAGTAATTGGTCCTAGACACTTATAAGGTTCATCTAGATTTGCCCCAGCTGTGTACTAGTGATGCTAGAGACCTTATGACCCATGTCAACTTAAAGGAAGTAAGATCAACTTTAGTGACTGGCTAGAGGTAAAATTCTGGAACCTGATAGAATCTCATTAGAAATACTTTGAAAGGAAAAACAGTCTTTGTCTCTTGAACTGTAAATCTCTCACTCATGTTTTGGAAGAGGGGAGTTGATTCATTCCTTCATTTGGAACTTGCCAAATGGCCTTGGAGGTTTGGGTCTCCCTATTAATGACTCATACTTAGTGACAGGAAGACTGAGGCTTTTTCAATGCTTGATTTCTCAATCCTCTGTCACCACTTGGCAAGACATGAAATTAACCAGTTTTAGAGGTAGAGGTTCATGCTTCCATAAGGTCACTTAGAACAGGGGATGCCCATAAAGCATTATATTATCCCTTGAGGATAGAATACCTGAACAGGTATACTGGGTACTGAGGCTCTGCATCACTGATAGTTGGATGCTAGATTTATCCCTAATTGAAGATGCTCAATGCTGAGGACCCTTGAGATGAAGCATGCAAACAGACTAATACAGGAGATATCATTTGCATTTCTGGGAGAAGCACAGCACAGCAGGTTATGTCTCTATGGAAGAGTTTGACAGAGAGTTTGAAGGGGGAATGTACAAAATGATCTGTGCAACAGGATAATCCAGGAGAAGTTAAGGTGGAAAAACTCCTGCAACAGAACAGGCCCCATCTAATTTAATGGCTACAGGAAAGCAGATTTGGGTGGCGTGAAAGAAAGAGATATTCAGCCAACTTTAAAAGATATTTGTCAGATCTGAAGTGACCTGGACAGATTAATATAACCAGGCATGGGAAAACAACTTAAAGATCTGTATGCATACCCACAGCCAGACCTCCTACTAGCTCTAAGATGCTACACTGCATCTTGTAAATTTTCAGTTCTTTGGCTGGCAGTACCTTTTTAATATTTTCTATATCCCCTCTAAGGTTCATACAATATTCCTTGGGGTTCCCCTCATTGTTGGAGGTATAAGACAGATCTTCTAGGAGACTGACTACATGTACTGGTCATGTGTCCTATCATGCCATTATACTACCTTTAGCATATACTGCAGGGAGATCTGTGTCCCCCCCTGCACTCAGTGTATCCATGAACTGTACACAAGCCCTCACAGGGCTAATTATTGCACACAGTTGCTTACTGCAATGTAGTAAATGTTTCTGAATCTCAGGGCTAGTCTAGGGTATGGCTGGATACTAGGATACATATGATTGTCTTGAGAGAGTTAGTACCAGGAATAAGCAAATCACTAGGGGAAAACCATGCAGTATGCTCTAGGTTGAAAACTCTGAAATATGTTAAATTTATACATATCAGACAGAAAAATGGAATCATTGAATGCCAGGCTTATTTTTCCCTTCTATTAATAATTTTTTACTTAGCTAATTAAGCATATTATTTGGTCATTGAATTAAAAATACCTAGCTGAAAATTATGAGAATATTTTATTTGTTAGGTGCTACATCCAAATATGCCTTAAACATGGATATTTATTACTAGCAATCTTATTTGTTAACTAGGTAGGCCCACTGGACACAGAGTTCCTTTTCAGGGGTGTTACAGAAACAATATCTGGAGGGGTTGGGAGGGTGGCCTAATGGTTAAGAGTTTTGCCTTACAAACACAAGGTGCAGGGTTTGAGTCTCACAAGGGATAATTGGCTAGGCTTAAAAATGGCTCACAAGTGCAGTTAGCTTAGTACTAACCTATGAACCTATGAAGTGACTTGCTCAATGTCACACAGGAGGCAAATGAAGTCTGACGGAATCAATCCCTATAGCACAGGAATTACAGCTTACAACCTTAACAACTACAGTTATTACAACTGACCTTATTCATTCTTAAATCTTGCATTTACTTGTAAATTTTATTTTATTTGCATGTGTTGACAATGGTAGAACAGTGATCTATATGGACCCCTTCCAAACAGCCCGAGGTAATTGTCTGGTTAAACAACTTCTTCAGAGCTTTACAGTAGACATATGGAGGGTTATGGAATAAAACACTGGACTACAGAAAGTCGCCTGTTAACAGGTCATGGTCTTAATCTTCTGCGAGAACTGCCAAACACTCACTGTACATTGACTCTTAATTTACACCGATAATGGCATATGTTGAATACAACATTTTTCTTCTGTGCGCTACTGAAAATGAATTATGTCCAACTAGAATCTGCTAGTTAACAAATATATATATGTATATATATATATATATATATATATATATATATATATATATATATATATATATATGGATTCACTTCATAACACTGAAACTTCAAAATACTGAAAATGACAAAACTTCATAATACTGAAGACCAAAATACTGAAAGCTCAAAATACTGAATACTCAAAATACTGAAACTCAAAATACTGAAAACACATATTATGTAACTCAGCAAACAACATAAATCATAACAATTTCTACCAAATATGCAGGGGGCAAGCCCCTGCACTACACCCTTGCTAATTATATATATCTACTCCAAGATTGCACTATGTGCAATCTTGGAGTTGATATATTTAATTAGCAGGGGGTGTGGGGGGCTTGCCCCCCACATGGGGGGTGCAGGGGGGCTTGCCCCCCTGCATATATTTGGTAGAAATTGTTATGATTTATGTTGTTTAAGCTGAGTTTACACATAATATGTGTTTTCAGTATTTTGAGTTTCAGTATTTTGAGTATTCAGTATTTTGAGCTTTCAGTATTTTGGTTTCAGTGTTTTGAGTTTCAGTATTTTGATATTTCAATGTTATGAAGTGAATCCATATATATGTATATATATATATATATATATATATATATATATATATATATATATACATATATATGTATGTATATATACCCAAATCAATTAATTAATTCAAAATAAAAGACAGCACAATCATCATCTGCATGGTTAACACTGAAATAATTTCAGTGTTGCAGATTTGAATACATATCAAATGCAGGATGTGAAAAGGATGCCAGTTGGGCAATTAGGCAAAAAAATGGTGATTGAAGTTCATTGCAGACAAATGCAAAGTATTGCATTTGAATCATAACAGCCCCGGGGCTAAAAAAAAATACCAGAGTGGAAATGATGAGAAATGAGAATGGAACCAGTTCAGGGCTCTTATTATAGCCCCAGAGTGAGGAAGCCACCGCAGCATAAAAGAGAATACTAGAGTTTATCTACAGAATCAACAGACTGCAGAAGCAAAGATATAATACTTCTAATACATCCGACTCTCATCAGGCTATGACAAATGTGCTACGTGCATTTTTGAAATCATATATGGAGAAGGACTTCAAGGTGTTTGGATGAGTCTTGGAAAAGTCAACCAAAAATGTGAGTGTGACACCAAAAACTACTTAAGAAAATCTGACAGAAACCGGTAAATGTTCATGCTTATGAATTATAGCTAACTAGCATAACTGCAAGCTTGTTAACATACTAAGAACTCTTGTTAGGACTATCGTTTCAGGAATGGATTATTGTATTTTCATTGCTCACATAATTACCACTATATTTTAATTTTTTGTAAGCACATCCCTAACTTTACAATTTTGTACTTGATATGTATTATGCTTCAATCTGCTATTTTCAGTAATAATTTGCTTTTATACTTCTTAAGTACTTATGCTCTATATCCAATCACTCCATTTTTGTATACAAATGTATTCAACGCAGTACAAGATTATCATAATATATTACTTTACATATTTTTGTCATTGCCTAATGTCTCAGGTCATGACTGAAAGGAATTTTCGGGCATCTCAGTGACTCAAAGTGCAAAACAGATAATAAATAAAATAAATGGATAAGAAAGACTGGTAGCAAAAATTCAAACATTAGTGAAAACGATGAGAAATAGATGTGATAGGCTTACCCTGAAGAACAAGATCTTCATACAGACTTCTTTGAAGAATTGGCTCTTGTCCCGTGGCAAGGATTCTCAAAATGAATGGAAGGAACAAAAAATCATACTGGCACTCATAAACATTTAGTATACCTGGAGAAAGGAAGAACAAGGGCAGAGTTCCCAAGGAGGTATAGTGCTAAATGAACTTCAAGGGCAGACCAAACAGACTTATCTTCTTCTTCTTCCATCAGCTTCATCTCCAAGTTCATTTTGAATGAGAATAAGTAAAGAATGAAAAAAAGTAAAATGTGTGAAAATTAAAGATTACGGATTCAAGAATTAACGAGGCAAAGTGAGGCATAGTTACAGAGTATGAAAAAAATAAGAATTGAGAAGTGACAAATTGTAAAATATAACCGTCAGAATCAAATATCTGAACAAGCTGAGAAGACATGACAGAAACATAAGTACAACCTGATGTTAAAGATTACAAGACTAATAATTTAATATGTATGATTAATGAAACATACATGAAGGTTCTATCATACTAAAGTTCATGTTAGCCATCAAAATGTAACACAAATGTCAAATAAATATAATGAAATCTAAGGAGATGCAGCTGAACTGAATGTTTCATTAAAATGAGTAGATGGCATTTTCTTGTAAAAGCCTTTCAGTCCTCAGTCAATTATATTTACAGCACTAGATAAAGGATTGTACATCATGAAGCACTTATTATAACTGCTAGGGGGTTCAATATAGTAACATATGCCTCTTTTTAAATATCTGCATTTCAAGTGCATGTTGCTTAACAGACAAAGCTGCATTTTTCTTTCCAGGTGTTCGTATATCATAGATGGAGCTCAAAACATTCTCACTGACAGGCATGGAAGTGTTTACATTCTACATTCTTTTTAACTGTCAGACATCTCCAGTATTCAAGGTATTCACAGATTTTGCTTCAAAATGTTCCTGTCTTTCATAAAGTTTATGTTTTTATGATACATGTTTGATTACAAAAATGCAACCTTTAGAATTATTAATTCCCTTTTAACAGAAAATAGCTAAGACAATGCAAAAACTGAAAATACAGAATTCAGTGATTAGTATACTGAAGTGTTGACTGTTAAATCATAGCTGATTGTAAACAGTTCAATGTGATTGCACTGAAATTCAAACTTTTTTTTTTTGTTAAAAATCCTTCCTTCTATATGTATAATGTTATGATGTTCTAGCTAAAGAGCTTGATTATCTGTCTCTGGTCTTGCCAGGTGAGACTTTTTTTGTGTAGACAGCATGAGCATTCTTTAATCAGATTAATTACAGTGACTCTGGTTTCCCCTTTCCAATACTAGGGGTAAGATCTGAGAAACCTGCATTAAAATTCCTGCTAGTTATTTCCTAGATGGTTCTAGAAAATACCACAAAGTCAGTTTCTATTTTAAAGCTAGAAGTACAATAGGTTTTTGGTCCTGGTTTACCAGTGCAAAGCTGAAAAATATCTTAAAGCTGACAATAAAACTTAACATCTGACCATATTTTCTTTTTTCTAGCTTTGATGTCACAATTAAAGTCACCAAAGTTAACTAGATCTATACTAATGGCCAAAAATGTTTTCATCTTATGGAAAAGTTTTTCTCTAGCATTTACGGACGTATAAGCCTATCTAAAATCTAAGCATACTACTCCATATTTTACCTTGCAATCTGGGACCAACTATCTACAAGGATTCACAATACTTATGTTCAAGATCAGAAGTTCTGGGCTGTTGAGAAGTGATACTTAACAAGTATTTACACATGTGTCTATACCCCAGTTGTCATATGACTTGCTTGCCCCAAATTTGTGCAAACTACTTTCTCTTAATGTCTTGTAAAACTCTCACATCAAGTAAACAAATGATATCTGCTACTATATTTTTACAACATGCAAAACATTAAAGAATCTAACATCATTTCCATACTATTTATACAGAAAAAGTATAATTTTCCCATTTTTATTGTATTTTGCTTGGCCTCTAATCTTATTTCTCTACTGCCAATAGGTTCAAGCCCAGCAGAGTACTCTACAGGTGGCAATTAGTATGAAGTACACCAAACGTTTTTCTTGTTCAAAGTTTCTAATGCCAGAGGATAGTAGGGATGTAAAAATATAAATTGCTTCATAGTTAAGACCAGCTTCTAGTTCTCCACTATCCCTTGTTCAAAATCACTTAATATAGTGGCAGTATCCTGTATTGATAACACTTGGTATCTGCCGAAATATCTGGGTTATCTGCATAGAAGGTAGTATCTATAATATTATAAGCACTCCATTCCTCCAGTGTCCTCACACATTTTGTTACAGTGAGGCTAACAACGTTTATCAGTGTGGCTTTTCTCACCACATACAGTGCATCTATATTTAAGGCATGCCTTGCTCATCATCACTACAAAAAATAGGTTTCCCTGCATATTTTGCAGTCTCTGTATATCATCAATGCATATAACTCTGGGTACATGGGTGTTTTTTTGTTTTGTTTTATCTCACAGCTTCATAGTCCTACACATTTTTCATTTACTAGTACATCATTTTCTATGACAACAGATCTTTGTAGTACTATGAATAGTTTTACACTTGATCTGAAAATAATGTTTAACACCCTCTTCAGGAAATAATGCCCATTTTAAACCGAAAAACAATCAATTTTTCATAAAGTGTTTAACAGCTGAAAAAATGTAAGATTTTCACTAATATATATTCTTTTTTTCCAAGTATAACCATACATTTATTCAGAAACTCAAATGTGTCAGAAGTTAAGGTACAGAAGTCTTAATTTTACAAATGAATAAATCAGAACTAGATCATTTAAGATGTAAAATATAAAGGGGCAATGACATTGTTCCAACTGACATACCTGTTAATGAGACAGTCTAACATGAGCTTTTCAGCTAATCTCTGTTCTATACAATTTCCTCTCTCATCTATCATAGCAGGATAACTCCTTCCAGTGTTCTGTCCTCTAGTAAAGGCAGTAGTTGGCTAAGCATGTTGAATGTCACTGATCGCTGCTTCCTGAAAAGTAGAAGCTGTTGATGTCCTCATCTGCCTAGGAATAGAAAGTTCTCCGTCAGTACTTTATAGAAAAAATACTCTTGCAAAAACTTAAGAAACTCTAGTAGTGTCATTTAGTTCAGCCTATGAAAGGACAGTTTGAAGTATAGTTTCATCCAAACAACTATAAACTAAATGAGTTACTCAAGTAAGACTATTTTGTGATTCAGATAAGTTCAAAGATAATTTAGATGGGTTGCCACCTGTTACTCTTTGCATCAGGCTTTATCTATTGGGCAGCTGAGTCTTGAAAAAACATGAAAATTAACAAATGTAATGACATTTTTGAAAATAATATATTTCCTAAGTTTCCATTAATAGCTGCATAAAACTATTATTTTGTATCAAAAACAGCATTAAGCAATATTAATAACTTAAAGTGTTCAAAGGTGCTATTTTTGAAGTTCAGCTCATTGCATTGCCTCCAAGTACAGCTTGTCTTGCAAAATCTCACATTTCCATAAAAAGGTCCCAGTCTATGATTTGAAAATGAGGCAACCTTACTTCTCTAGCCAGAACAAATAGTCCTTTTATGTACTCTTTTTGTTCACTATAATTTGCCTCCGTGTTGCCTTCTTCAATGCAGTTGGCCAGCAGTTCCTCACACAGGAAAAGAGTAAAGGAGGTATCTGTGTGTCTTGGCAAAAGTTCCCCTAGTCATCAAGAATGACATCTCAGGTTTCCCATGAAAAGAGGACACTGACCTAGTGTGACTAACCCAGTCAAAAGACTGTAAGTAAGTAAGGGAATAAATATCAAATTTACAAACAATGTCACACAAGGAGCCATGAATGTAATTTACTAAGCATGTTTTTTATTACTAGAACTTCTGTGTTTGCACACATAGGATCATAGGAGATTATTAGGTTATCGACCAGGAGATCATTTTAAGCCTAGCTATTTTATCCCAATGTAATGCCATAGATATGCTTGTCAATACCCAAGATTGCATTTAGTGATGACTGCCCATGTCCAGGGGGCTTGTGGGCATCCCTGGTAAAAATTTACTGTGCCCCAGGCACTTGTCCAGGTTCCTGTTGAACAGTATCATAGAGGTGCTCTATTTCACATGAATTGATAGCCTGTTCCAAAGATGTGGCAGTTGCTAGGAGATAAATCTGTCCCTTCAGCATATCCTATTTAAGTCAAAGGCCATATTTATGTCCCTGGAATGGGTAGCTCTAGTCCTGTTTAATTTACAGATATGCAGCAAGTTCATTAGGTTTGGATCTTGGATTGCTATGTTGGCCAGGCATAAGTCTTCCCTAAGAAGTGTATACAATATGGAGTATAATGACAGGGACTTTAGTCAGTCAGTGTAAGGAACTTGCTGGAGCCCCTTGATCTTCTTTGTTAGAAACATCTGAGGTCTCTCTAATTGCTGCAGGTGCTTAGTACAGCACATGCCAAACATAGCATTATACTGAATTATGGGCAAATTAAATAGTTTAAATATCAGCCATTATAGTCATATGTTCCACACTCAAATCAATCATTGATAAATGTAAAAATTAATAATACCTAATGCAGTTATTTACAAGAAACCTTTAGTAATAATGTACTTCTAGTGGTTACTTTAAAGCTCTTACATTTGGAATATTTTTAATACTTAGAACATTAGTCAAACCTGGTAGGAGCATCATTGCCAAAGTTAACTGTTTGCATAATTCCCTGTCTTCTAGTAAGTTACCAATGTCTCTCCCTCTAACATCCAAGTCCAACTTCTTAATAATTAAAAATATGAACTTTTAAATGTCTTTACATATCAAACTATGTCTTGGCAAAGCATGTGGTGTATTCTTCTGTTTAATGGCACAATTATTGTCATAAATATGAACAGCATCTTCCTTATGGCCTTTCCTACACAATCCCCGGGATTCAGCAAGCCCTGCACAGTGTTCAGGAACAGTGCAGGAGCTCCAGGAGGCAATATGTCCACAGTGCGATCCAGGAATAAGCTGCAGGGATGTGCATGAGCGCTCCTGCACTATTCCTGCATGGACACAGCTCCTGTATGCAAATTACTCCATTTGCAGGTGAAAACCATGCAAATGAGGTGAATTTGTGATCCAGGAAGCTGGCAGCTGGCCGTGCAGGACTAGTGTAATCTGCAGAAATGTACTCGGTTAGTAACCAAGTACATTTCTGCAAACTACAAAATGGAGTCATGACAGCTCCAAATAAAGGGTCTATATAATGTGTAAAGCATGCCAATGGCCAAATATATGGCCACTGGCATGGAAAACAGTTTTAAAAAAAAGAAAAAAATAACTTTTATTTTTTTAGCCAATTTTGGCTGTTTAAGCGTAGAGCAGCAGCACACAAATGGGATCAGGCAAAAAATAAAAAAAATAACCTGAAATAAGCATTCTAACCAAAATCACTATTTTGCCATTATACTCAATGGCAGGCAGAAGACAACATGGCCAGTGAATAGTGGTTGCTAAGGGGGGAGGCTCAGTGTGGGACCTGTAACTATGCATTAGTAGGCAATCCTACGCAAATGAGGGGAATGATACTGAATCCCAGATTTCCCCTCAATGCTAGTCAGCACCCAACAGTGTAAGTGCAGGAACAGTTTGGTGCAAGCCTAGGAGTTAGCTGGCATCATAGGGGGTGTGTCAGGCATACTGTAAGTGGACTGGAGCCCTGTGGCTCGGGTTTGCCCTTAGCTTAGCAGAGCTAAGCAAGGGGGGTGTGCCTGAAGCTGCCTAGCACTCTTTACATTGTCTAAGTGCGTGTGCACGCTGTGCACCGGGTTTTAAAGGAAAAAAAAGCAAACCAGGAAATAGCAGCTCTGTGCACATTTGAGCACTGTGTTTGCGCAGCATGCCCCTGGGCTTAAACAGGAATGCAATGGGAAGGGAAAACAGTAGTAGGCAGGTAATCAAGGAGAACTAGCATAGCTGGCAGGTGAAATGTATCAGAATCAGCCAATTACACAGGCAGCAGACCAGCCCAGCCCAGAACACTACTATAAACTATGCAAACACCTTTCCCTTTGGTTTTTCCCGCATACTCTACACCACCGGTGTATACAAACAGGGAAATTTTTACAAACAAAAACAACAAAATAATAGGGGCTGCAGTAGCTATCATACATCAACATGTGGAAGATGCTGAGGGTGGTGAGGATGAGAATGCTGTCGACCAACCTACAGTGAGGAGACAGAGAAGAGTGTATGGACCCAAGGTAACCTACCAGGAGCTACATGAGCTGGAGATAGTAGAGTGCTATAGGGTGGACAGGGACCTCCTATAGCAAATTGTTGAACTGTGCTGGCCATGCCTGACACACAGAACTAACAGAGGGGAACCCATCCCAGTGGATACCAAGGTATGTGTAGGCCTAGGAATAATAGCCACAGGTACCTTCCAAAGGCCAACTGTGGATATCATGGGGATCACACAGGCATCAGCATCCAGGGTACTCCACCAGTTCCTGGATGCCATGTCAGCACATGCCGGTGAGCACATATATTTCCCCAATAACTGTGAGGCATTGGACAGCAATATGCATCTCTTCCACCAAATAGCAGAATACCCTGAGGTAGTGGATGCTATAGACTGCACGCATATATGCATCAAAGCACCACCTGGTGAGCGGGGTAGGGTCTACATCAACCGCAAGAGCTTCTCCTCCATCAACGCCAGGTCATGTGTGATGCCCAGGGCATTATAATGAATGTGTATGCTGGCTGCTCTGAAAGCTATCATGATTCCCACATCTGGCATCTGACACAGCTGTACCACAGATTCGCTAATGGGGACATCCCTTACGGTCACCTAGTGGGGGATGTTGGTTACGCACTGGAGCCATGGCTGATGACACCCATCAGAAATGCACACACACTCGAACAAGAACTCCATATTGAGGCACAGGCACAGACCAGAATTACAATAGAGCATGTGTTTGGGATGCTCAAGTCACAGTTCCGGTGCCTGGACATATCCGGTGGAACCTTGTAGTACTGACCAGCTACATGTGCTCAAATTGTCATTGTATGTGCCATGCTGCACAATATGATCCTGCAGAAACACCTGCAGCAGGAACAGCACGGGGCAGGGCCACACAGCCCCCCACCATTGCCAAGGCCTGCACAGGCACAGTGTGACTCAGAGGAGGAACAACATGAGCATTCCCCAGTAGGCAGAAGGAGGTGTGCCCAGTATGCCCTGGCCTTGGCAAAGAGGCAATGCATAGCACATACACTGACACAGTAGGGGCGCAAGGAATGACACCTCTCTCTGACTCACACATACAGTAAAAGGGATGCCAAACATGACATTACCTGTGCTCAGTCATGTATAGGGAGTGTACTATGTGCATCTGACATAGGCAGCCCTCCAGCACCTTCCTGAATACTGGCACACCCACAAGGTAAGTCACTGTTCTTACCAATTGCCAAATGGAGTAGTATGTGGTGCTACTTGTATCTATGGTATGGATGTGAGGATGCAAAGGAATCGGGTGGCTGAATAGGATGCCAGCAGATAGTAGACACCTATAGTGGCAACATGAGATCTGTAACAAATACTGGTGTCACCATAGTAGCCAGTACTACACATGGTGACAAAACCCACTGCAGGAAATATGCCAGGCCACATGTGTGTCCATATGACACAGACATGCCAGTCAGTGAGGTTCACATACCCAACAACAGTCTCAGCCAGCAGGACAGGTGTAGACAAACACAAACAAAGGCTGTGCTAAGGCCTCTGAATGATGGCTATGGGTAATCTCCCCCACAGGCCTACACAGACAGACTATATCAGGTCAGGCAGTGGGATGTCAGTTCTGAAGGGTAAGAAGTCAGAAACTTATATGTAGGTCAATCAAACCTAAGAACTGTAGTACTCTGATATGCCTCTAGTCAGCATGATAGGTTAGAATACAGAATGAAATGGAGTACCTGACATACCAGTACAGTCATAGCAAATGTGTACAAGTGTCAGATGTGACCCCCCCCAATCCTATGTAGAAATGTAGAAACAGTCAGGTGTGCCCCCCAATCCTATGTAGAACTGTAGAAACAGTCAGGTGTGCCCCCCAATCCTATGTAGAAAGGTAGAAACAGTCAGGTGTGCCCCCACAGTCCTATGTAGAAATGTGCTAACAGTCTGGTGTGCTCCCCCAATCTGATGTAGACACGTTGTAATAGTCAGGTGTGCCCCCCAATCCTATGTAGAAAAGTAGAAACAGTCAGGTGTACCCCCTCAATCCTATGTAGAAATGTAGTAACAGTCTGGTGTACCCCCCCAATCTGATGTAGACACGTTGTAACAGTCAGGTGTGCCCCCAATCCTATGTAGAAATGTAGTAACAGTCTGGTGTGCCCCCCAATCCGATGTAGAAATGTAGTAACATGTATGTGTAGGTATAATACCAGTGGAGCACAGATGACCTGAGGTGGCTAAGGTAGCAGGATAGATTGTAGCATTTGTACAATATGAAGGTATGTGTGTGTGTTAGGTTTGTGTGTGTTTCATATTGTGTGAGAGTGGTCATTATGTATGCATGGTGAGGTTTGCCCTAATGGCCATTGCCCAGTACTGCAGATGACAGGGCCAAGTCCTCACAACTGCAGTGCCAAACACAATTCTCCCCAGTATAACACATTCTAGCAGTAAGCCATTGTAAATGAATGGAGGTAATATGTGTCACCATCTGAAGGATGGACATTGCATTACTGTCGGGCCAGATGTGCAAGCAGTACACAGGGGAAAGTACCCCAGACAGACAGTGTATTATGTGTAACCGTGAAATGGACACATCCTTGGAATTGTACATAGATGTTTGCATCACATTATCTGGCCTTGTAGTAAAGAATACCAATGTCACTGGCCAAACACATGGATTACAAAGGTCATAGGAATGATGTATTGAGAAACAGCTGATGTCCCTGCACAAGCCAGCACAAGTGGAATGCCCCATGCATATCTGTGAGTCAGATGCAAGTAGTGTCCATAGCACACATGCACTCAGTTCACCCAACCACCACCCACAGATATCTCTCCGGTCTTATCCCTGCTATTGGGAATGGGTACAATATGACCCCCACCTGTGTATGGCAATAGTGAAAGCATGGAGCATGCAGTGCAGGTGTCCCATGCAGGTGTGTCCCTAGCTGTAAGCAGCACCCTGCCAGCATCCACACCACCTGATCAATACTGACAGAAAGTATTGGCATGAACACCTAGCACACCTACCCTGTCATCCCAGGGGAATATATTGCATGGCAGTCTGGGACTGTAGGAATGGCAGAATGCAATGGCCTGCTACAGCTGGCCTGCATCACTACCAAATGGCCTACAGTCCTCTGCCAAAGGCCTGCATCTCACCCGTACTGCCAATGTATGTTATGTCATGGACTCCCAAATAACAACATAACACAGTCCACAGAACCCATATGCAAGGCCATGAGGACAAACCACAGTATCATGTCCACAATGTCGCACTGCATGAACTGTGGACCAACACCAATACACTGCTGTGATGAGGTGATATCTATAGGGAAAGTATCAGAGAATGTTTGTATAGTGTATGGAAGAGGATAGAATAATAGAGGGGGGATGGGAGCATGGGCAGCATGGAATGTGCGAAGTCTGAAACACAGCCATGTGCACATACTATCCTTGGTGGCAAACACAAAAATGGGTGGCTACAAACCTGCCCGTACTCCACAATAGGAGTAATGTCCTGACTTATGACCCCTGCCTCTGGGTCCAAAGCCAGCTTCACGCTTCTTAAGACAGAAGTGGCAAACTTCATGACACCCATGCAGACAGACAATAGAGGTACGACTGCTGAATCCTACACAAATGCACTTTATAAGCACTTACACGAGTGCATGGATTGTGCTATCCCTAACAGAACCAAGATGCTATCCTTCAAAAAAGGAAGCCAATCTGGTGGTCTTCTGCCATAAACAAACTCTACAACAGAAGAAAGAAACTGTTGCAAAAAAGAGTAAAATCCCACGATTGGAGGAACTCCCTGGTCAGCCTCAGTAAGAAGCTGAGATCTCTCATAAAATCCTCCAAAGCTAGTTATGAAAACAAAATTGCCACTGATTCTAAAGACAACCACAAAGCATTCTATAGCTATGTCAAAAATCTCAATGGCAACACTCAGATCTGCTCTGAGTTACAGCACAATGACACTAAATATACAGAACCAACTGATATTGCCAACATCCTGGCAGATAGGCTCAGTGCTAATTTTACCACCCTCTCACCCCCTAAAGGGCCCATCTTTATACCGGAAGAATGCAAAGTTCCTGTAATCACGGCTGCACAGGTAAAAACTTTACTCTCCAAAGCCAGGAACACAGCATCCATGGGACCTGACAACATCCCAGGCTGCCTTCTACATGAACTACAGAATGAACTGGCACCCCACCTAAGTACCATGTTCAGTCATAGCCTCACCTCAGGCTTTGTGCCCATTGAATGGTGCACCATGACAGTTATCCCACTCCACAAAGGGGGGGGGGCACAACAGACCCCAGGAACTACCGCCCCATTAGCCTGATGAGCCTTGTCTGCAAGGCCATGGAATGTATCATCATGGAACTCATAAACAAAGACATTGGAGATCTCCAAACCCTGGACCCCACACAGTTTGGATTTGTAAAAGGCAGATCATGTCTCCTAAACCTGATAGACTTCTTTGAAGTAGTCACCAAAGCCATAGATGAGGGTAAGGTGGTTCACACAGCCTATCTAGATCTCGCCAAGGTGTTTGACACCATCGCCCACTCTGGAATTATAGATAAACTCACTAAACTAGGTATATATCCCTATGTCACAAGATGGGTTGCCAACTAGCTTACTGAAAGAACCCACACTGTGAAAGTAGCAGACTCCAAATCAGACTTCAGACCAGTGACAAGTGGAGTACCACAGGGTTCAGTCCTGGGTCCTCTCCTGTTTGGTATCTACTTCCCTGAAGTACAGGCTAACACAGAAGGTCTTTGGCAAACTAAATTCACAGATGACTGAAAACTAGGAGCCATAATTGAAACTCCTAACAATGTGGACATCCTACAAAAGGGCCTCACTGAGACAGATGCCTGGTGTCAAAGACATGGTCTCAAGCTCAATGCCAAAAAGTGCATTGTCATCCCCTTTGGTAAAAATTCTGTACCCATGAACTACCACATAGGCGGTAGTCTACTTAACACCAAAAGTGTGATAAGAGACCTTGGGACACAGGTGGACAGTAGTCTCTCCTTTGATAATCACATCAACAAAGAGGTCAGGAAATCCTTCTACGTGGCACACCTCATCACAAAAGGTTTCTCATCCAGAACAAAAGAGGTCATTGTTCCCCTCTACTCATCACTCATTAGACCCATTATAGAGTACAACACCCCTTTTGGTATGTACCTCACAAGACGTCTACAACAACTGGAAAGGCCGCAAAAAATACCTCACAAAGAGGATTACTGGCCTCAAACAGATGCCTTACGCAGACCATCTCAAAAAACTCCAGCTTTACTCCGTTGTATATCGTCTACTCAAAGGTGATCTCTGCCTAACATACAAAGCTATATCAAACCCAGAGCTGTTGGACATGCTCCACTTAAAGAAATCCCAATCCCTCCGAGCTACACGCTCTAGGGACCTAAACCTTGTCACCACAATAAACAGAACATGCTGGAGGAATAGATTCCTGTCCCAGAGACTTCCCATACTCTGAAACAGACTACCTATCTATGTCAAACAGAGCTCCTCATTAGCACTCTTCAAGAAAAATCTTGATGATTGGATGGGTAATAGGAAATTCACCCCGGGGATCACTTCTGTGGTTCTGCTTGACAGGGGCACAGGAAAATAATTTTCTTGGGTGGCGAAAGCCAGGGTACATTTTTGGCTAGGCTTGTATAGGCCCTAGGGCCAATTGCCTAGTACCTACCTATGAACCTATGAACCTGTGTGAATCTATACAGCTGTGAGGTATTGCCACAGCAAGATAAGGCCAAACCATCATGTTGATGGATGTACAAGTATGAGATCCTCTGCCACCACTGTACCAAGGTGCTAAACCAGTTACACAAACCCAAAAGCAAATGTCTGCAGCTCCCCCTCCAGAATGGCATTAGTTTGCAGGAATATGTAGGCATTTGACCACAACACCGAACACAGCTGCATTCACCCTGTGTTCCACAGGACATCACTCCAAGCAAAAATGTCTACCTGACAGTACTTGAGGACATAAATCATCACAGTGTATAACACTACACATGTCTGAATATCTCTGTTAACACCAGGACCATGTAGCAGAAGCAGCACAGACACAATTACCTTCAGTACCCACTATACCCTTGCCCAGTTTGACCCCATATTGCTAACTGATCTACAGATATCCTGCAGAAACAGTTTGCTAGCTGTAGATGTAAAACACAACAGTCTACACTGGGGTACAATTTATCTGGAATGGACACACACATTCAGTACAGAAGGGCATACTGGGCATGCTCCCACACTTAGAGAAATGAAGGCAATGTAGGACACCAAAATACTGAAAGGTCATACTGGGCATCCTCACACACTTAAAGAAATGAAGCCCATGTCTGACAACAACAGTGGACCATAAATATCTGACAGTTGCAGATGTTAGTGCATACACTCCTCAGTATGCACCAGTCATGCTTTGAACACACATTGGATAGGAATACACACATATATCCAAGGACAACACACTATAATATGCCAAAAGTGCATATACATGGATGTGTGGAAGAGAGTGCCAGTGTCAAAGAGCCTTACATCATGAGGCCTATCCCACGCAGCACACAGCCAAATGGCTACAACCACATGATGTGTAAATGTCACTCACTGTAGAAATTAGCTGCTGGTATCCCTCAGCATTATAGACTCTGTGGTGGTAGTGCTAACTGTGCAACATGACTGTACAAGGCCGTAGTCATCTAGCAGTTGTATACACATACCTGCAGAATATAAACCTGTGTGTGCCTGAGTGTGGTGAGTCTACCTCTAGATGAATGGGTTATGGCCCATGCACACACACTGCCCTCCCCATAGCCCTACTATGGCAAACCTGCTGATGTCAGTGACTGGGAAATACACCATTGGAGAAGGGGTAGCCTAGTAATCTCTGTGGCATGTCTTATAACTGTGTAATGCTGTACTGTGATATACTAACTAGGTAGTAGTTCTAATCCCAGCTATAACTGTGTGTGTGTGTGTGTCTGTGTATTTGTGTGTGTAGGGATCAATGCTTTTTAGGCTAGTCACATTCACTACAATTCAAATGCCCTACTTAGGCAAGCCTGCTGATGTCATTAACTTTGAAATACACCTTTGGGGAGCATGTAGCCCAATAATCTCTGTGGTGCACCCTATAACTGTGTAATACTGTAGTATGAAAAAATAGTTAGGTAGGAGTTCTAATCCCAGACATGGCAACTGTGTGTATGTGTGTGTGTGTGTGTTTGTCTGTGTAGGGAGCAATGCTTTTTAGACTAGCCACACCCACTGCAATTCAAATGCCCTACTTTGGGTAGCCTGCTGATATCATTCACTTTGAAATAAACCTTTGGGGAAGGAGTAGCCCAGTAATCTCTGTGGTATGTCCTATAACTGCATAATGCTGTAGTGTAATAGACTAGTTAGGTAGGAGTTCTAATCCCTGACATAGCAAGTGTGTGTGTGTGTGTGTGTGTGTGTGTGTGTGTGTGTGTGTGTGTGTGTGTGTGTGTGTGTGTGTGTGTGTGTGTGTGTGTGCCTGCCTGTGTAGGAAACAATGCTTTTTAGGCTAGTCACACTCACTACAATGGAAATACCCTACTTTGTCAAGCCTGCTGATATCATTCACTTTGAAATACACCTTCGGGGAAGAAGTAGCCCAGTAATCTCTGTGGCGCATCCTATAACTGTGTAGTGCTGTAGTGTGATAAACTTGTTAGCTAGGTGTTCTAATCCCAGACATAGCAACTGTGCTTGTGCATTAGTGCCTGTCTGTGTAGGGACCAATGCTTTTTAGGCTAGTCTCACTCAATACAATTCAAATGCCCTACTTTGGCAAGCCTGCTGATGGCATTCACTTTGAAATAGACTTTGAAGAAGCAGTAAGCCAGTAATCTTTATGGCACATCCTATAACTGTGTAATGTTCTAGTGTGATAAACAAATTAGGTAGGAGGTTTATTCTTAGACATGGCAAGTTTAAATATGTGTGTGTTTATTTGTCTGTGTAGGGAGCGATGCTTTTGAGGCCATTCACAGTCAATACAACCTCCAATGGCCTTCTTCAGCAAGCCTGCTGATGTCTATCCCAGTGAACTACACCTTTGGGGAAAGAGTAGCCCGGTAATCTCCATGCTGCATCCTATAACAGCATAATGCTATAATGTGATATAGTTGTTTGGTAGGGGTTCTATTCCCAATCATGGCAAGTTTGTGTGTGTGTTTGTTTGTCTGTGCAGGGAGCAATGCTTTTGAGGCCATTCACAGTCACTACAACCTCCATTGGCCTTCTTTGGCAAGCCTGCTGATGTCATTCCCAGTGAAATACACCTTTGGGGAAAAAGTAGTCCAGCAATCTCTGTGGTGCATCCTATAACAGTATAATGCTGTAGTGTGATATAGTAGTTTGGTAGGGGTTCTACTCCCAGACATGGCAAGTGTGGATGATTGTCTGTGTAGGGAGCAATGCTTTTGTGGCCATTCACAGTCAATACAACCTCCATTGGCCTTCTTTGGCAAGCCTGCTGATGTCAGTCCCAGTGAAATACATTTTTGGGGAAGTAGTCCAGTAATCTCTGTGGTGTGTCCTATAGCCGTGTAATGCTGTAGTGTGATATAATAGTTTGGTAGTGGTTCTACTCCCAAACATGGCAAGTGTGGTGGGTTGTCTGTGTAGGGAGCAATGCTTTTGAGGCCATTCACAGTCACTACAACTTCCATTGCCCTTCTTTGGCAAGCCTACTGATGTCAGTCCCAGTGAAATACACCTTTGGGGAAGAAGTTGTCCAGTAACCTCTGTGGCATGTCCTATATGTGTGTAATGCTGTAGTGTGCTTAACTAGTTAGTTAGGAGTTCTAATCCCAGACATGGCAACTGTGTTTGTCATTTGTATAGTGTGTGGAGGTTACTGTGAGTGTGTAACAACTGTACTCATTGGGAAGCTGGTTTTGCACATTTCTTATATGGTGAGCCTATTATATGTCACAATATCCACTTTACAAGGATAACAGATGTCAAACAGCTGAGAGGCAGGGGTGCCAATTCATACCCCTGCATGTGACATCAAGGCATGGCAAACAAAGTAAGCAACCCTTGTATTACCCAGAGAACACTCTTAACCCATGTCTAATACACAAACACACTTGCCTAGGCAACAACTGCTTTGTTAGTTTTACCCTGCATATTGCCCACAGATAGTAACCATGGTGTGATTGCAGTGGACTACAGTGGACATGGAACCCTGTCCCATCACTACAATAGACATATAATTGCAGACAGTGCAACTTCACTATGTTCCCCACTGGACACCACCTGCAACAACTGTGGTGCCATCAAATGTGACCCGCAAAGGACATACCATGCCTTAAACACATGCCCTGCATGAACAGATGCCACTGACACCAGGGAATAAGTGTATCATGCTATCAATGTAGGTGCAGGGTCAACCTGGTGTCCATTACCAGTTCCCGCCACATGAGGCCAGGACTGGCACATGTGATGATAACAATCTGTGTACACAACATGGGCCAGACACCCCAGGTGCAGTTCCACATGTTGCTGAACATGCATGTGGGATGTGTGCACATCCCAGACACCATCCATGTCATGCGCTATAGAACATATACATGGAAAGCATTGGATAGCACTGGCCACACACAATAGTAACCCAGGTGACTGGATGGTGAATGCAATACCTACCTGTGTGGGTCAATACAGACACTACACCCCTGAGCCACACTGCAGAACATTGTCATATGGACTGATGCCAAGGTATACCCTTTACCTAGCCTTGTACAGCCTTCTGGCACAGTCAACCATTACACACCCATGAAGCAATGCACCCATGCATGTCAGTACTGGCACCCTGTGTCTGTCTGTGTAAAGTATGATGCTTTCAACCACATTCACACCCACTACAACTCCCATTGGCCTACTGAAGCATGCTGTTTGATGTCAGACACCTTCATATACCCTTTGCTGATATAATATCCGGATGACCCCTGTGGTGCATGTGATACCTGCGCATTACTGTATTGTGGCAAACTAGCTCATTAGGAAGTCTATTCCTGACCCTGCCAACTGTGTCAGTGTGTGTGATTCCCTGAGAGAGTGTGGCTGTGTTGTCATTGACACCTGTGCATGTGGACAGGCACGTGTACTGCACCTACCTTATCGCTACTATATCACTATTGCAGATGTGACTCACCATTAGCTATACGTTTGGACAGCTTGGCATGTAAGCTATGTGGTGCATGCAATAACTGCATTGACATGCGATAGCAATACCTAGTTAGTCAGGGGTTTGAAACCCCATGCTGGTAGGTGTGTGACACAAACATGTTTAGGTTTTACTCTCCCACCCCATCCCTGACTCTCTTTGTCTCTGAAAGTCTCTCTCACTCCCTCTCTGGTAGATGTGGAGAAGTATACCTGCTGTGCTTAGGCAGTAGCTTGTGTTTTGTAAGTGATGCTCATGATCAGCTGATGGCCTCTGCATGAATTGCAGTCCCCCTCTAGCTGATTGCATGTGGAACAGCTGTGGTAACATTCCCATAGCCAATTACATGGAAACACACTTCAATATCTAGGAACATCATGTTGGTGTTGGGCATTTTAAGTTCATAGGTTCATAGGTAGGTACTAGGCTATCTGCCTAAAGGCATTTATAAGCCTAGCTGGAATTGTGTTGGCTTTCACCACCCCCTTAGATTAGTTCCCTGTGCCTCTGTCCAGCAGAGCCATTGAAGTGATCCCCAGGGTAGACTTTCTCTTTCCCATCCACTTGTCAAAGTTTCTCTTAAAGAGTGTTAGTGAGGAGGTCTGCCTAATGTAGATTGAAATCTTGTTCCAGAGTCACTGTGAGAAGGACCTAAATTTGATGTTTAGCAAACAGCATCACAGATGGTATTGGGATTTACCTCTAACAACATGCACTGTGGAAACAGGCCAACAGAAAGGAGGGGGATGTGCCAGACATGACTACAGAACCTAAGTGTTGCTCTTCTACATTTGGAGTAATGTAGGTTTAACAGGGTGTGTGTGGATATGGCTGGTCTACATAGTTTAATACCTGTCATGACAGTGTTATGTGTTTGAGGAAACTCCCATCTGTAGGGTTATCTGCAGACTGGGCAGTGTGTGGAGCCTTTTGTTTCTTGTGTTACTCACAGAACACCCATCTGAGAACTGCAGAAGCATAGTGTGAGAATTGCAGTCAGTACATGGTGACAGCAATGAGAGTTACTGACTTCATATCCCTCATAGGACATATGTCACAACAAACCCTGGTACAACAGTAATTATATGAGGTTATCACAGCAACATGCCAATATTGGGCCAGTGTTTGTAGCTCCAGCCACAAGTCTGTCAACCTTTGTACATATGTCATGCAGTAAGAGATACATATGTTCTGTACACCATTATTTATTGACATCATTCCTGATAACATGCCAGTCAGATATCAGACTGCTAAGACATGTTATGTATAGTAGGGGTTGTTTCTGAGGACATAACTTGAGCATTCTGTGGTTGTGTGTACAGTACTGGGGTCTGTCTACTTATGGTGATTGTCAACAGTATGTGCATTGCGCATACGTACATTAGGCTGTGCACAGACTGTGGTAGATGCCATTGTTTTTGGTCATGTTCTATCTGATGTTACATGCTGCTCCAGTGTATGGTACCCTATTGGCTCACATGTCTGTAGGGCCAGACACATGTGTCCCATACCACAGACAGACAACAGACCACACTGTGTCATGACCCAGTGTATGTAGGGTTAGTGTGTGAGTGGCACATATGAGAATGGGATCAGAAAGTCCATATAGTGTCATATTAAGCTTGTGTACCATATGTGGTTGTGTCCATATTGGTTGTGGGTATGCACTTTCTCACAGATGTCTGTTACTCTGTGCTGTGGCATGCGTGTAGAGCCTGCTATAAT
>NC_056725.1:440475188-440480188 GCF_019279795.1 Protopterus annectens
ATAGCTGGACTCTGAGGCCTCACTGTCATGTTCCTGGTGTGTGAGCTGTGTCACAGTATAGATTCCTTACTGGATAATGATCTGACATTTGCAATGTAACTTTAGACTACCATCTGTACAGCACATGTCAGTGAGGGCTTCCAACATGTAGTAATGGCATACATATTGTTGTCAAACATCTAGCTGTCGACACATTCATCCTTCTCCATAGCTACTTGCCAAGCTGATGTCTGTTAGTCCCTGTACAGATGTGCAGATGCCAGGTATCCAGCTTGGAGATGTACAGGCAACCTATGCTTGACTGACACTGACATGACTGCCCATTTGTGTTATAACTAGCACATATAGGAGACAACACCATGTATGCACCACATGCCACGGGTACCTCCACTATGCTACCATAGTCAACAGAACATGCTTGGCTACAGGTATTCATCACAGACACTAACCATGTGCAGTAATACATGTTGCATATAAGTCAACTGTATCACCTCAGTGGCCATTTGCAGGAGGCACCCAGAGGATTGGCTGATGCATGTCACTTTCACCCTGAGGGTCATCACAGTGTTTTCTGTCAATAGATTGCCTGCTGGCACATGGCAGGTGGCATGAAACCACTGTACACACATCCCCTACACAACCCATCTCTCCATGGACAATAGCCAGGTACACACCTATGACCACCTGCAGTGATGCACCCCAGTACTGACACATGTGTACGTGTGCATTACTGAGGATAGCAGTGTCTGTGTGTTAGTACACCTGTAGTTGGGAATATGAGGGCCTTCGCAACCACTGCAACACCCATTGCCATAGTAGGATGTGGCTGGTGCTGTATCGGACATTACATGTACCCTGTTATGCTCCTCTCCCTAATGGCTACATGAGCCTTGCAGTACCAGCACAACAGTGTTGCACAAATGGGTCCATAGGCATGGGATACCCATTGAGTTCTGGCAAATGTGTTTATGTGCACATTTCTGTATATCTGTAGGGTACAGAATTCCGAGGCCATATACTCTTATTACAATACACATTCCCACACAGTAGTATGGATAGTGTTGTTACTGGCCATAGGTGACGCATGAAAATGAAACACGCTACTATGCCTGTGGCATGTGCATTTGATGCATATCCTTGTATTATCACTGTTGGGTTATACAATGGGTTGTATAGCAGTCATGGGCAATGTGTGATGGTGGGTATGTCAGAGTGTCATCATGGGTTCCAGTGAGTACAATATCCACTGTGGGATGTGTGTGCCATATACACTGTCATTACACCATGGTACACCTGGTATATGTCCCATGTACCACTGTATGGTGATCACTGTCACCATCAACCATGCAGGTAACTGATGCCACAATCCAGCCCAGTTATGCATATGCTGTGTGCAGCCTACCTGAAACACATTGGACACACTGACAAGTTAATTAGCACTGATAGGCCTAGGTCTCTTGGATGTGTGTCTGCCTGTTATGTGTCTGTTAATGTGTATATGATGGTATGTCACACTATATATTGTCCATATACAACCATTACACCCCCATTACCATACTGTACATGTTTGGGGATGTTCTGCTTGTAACATGTAACCTGGAACACACCTCACCCTAAACGCTGTGTGGTTTGTGCAATGAAAGCCACATACTTCAGTAGCACTACATACCTAGGTAGGGGTCTAGTCCCAGTGTTGTCAAGTAAGAGTGTGCATGTATGTGGATGGGTTTACATCAGATTGCTGATTATACATGTCCCAGCGGGTCACCTGTCCATGTGGAACAGGCAATAACTGTTATACAAACCTGTGACGTGTTCAGCTGTACCCCGGATATGTCACAGCCATGGTGTCACCACAGTGCCATACCCTTGTGGAACATGACTGCAGACCATCCTCCTGCTGACACATGTACACCTATGACACAAATGGATAACATTATGGAGACCACAATCACCCAGTGTTACTAATAGCTATAATGCATCATTGCTGGACAGCTACACTACCTGACATGTATGCATTAAACATTACTCCTGACAACATGTTACACTGCAGTACATTGGTACACTGTAGTACAATCACCGTGTGTATCAGAACCATATTAGCCTGTCCCTGCATCGATGTTATGGATGACAGGGATGTGGCACAGGTATCATCGTATGCACTGAGTGTGTTGTTGGTTTGCCAGAGACTGAGGGTGGGCCATACATTTAACACCATGTGTGTGGGGTGAGGGGAGTAATTAGTTGAAATGGGCATGGTGATGGTGTGTGTGTAGGTATGGGGTTGCCCTAGGTGTGTTCGTATACTGTGTGGGTATGCATGCACACAGTTCTGCCATGTGGCTGCCCTATACAGGTGTTTTTTGCAGAGCTGCAGACCATACCTGGCAGGGTGTGCAGTTCATTGCCTCTGGCCATGGACATGCGGACTGTGCCTGCCAGGTGTTCTAGCATGGCCCTATATGTTAGGGGCTACTATGTTCACTCCATAGTGTCATGCACTGGAGTGTCATGTGTAAGTATTGCTCAGTACATGCCAGATCTGCTGCTCAATCAACCATTTCATGTGGACAACAGTAATATATGGATACAGTCCCTGGTGTGGTCTAGTAATTCACCAATGCATCTGTAGTGCTGCATATGTGGGTAGTCATTCACCTCTCTGCTGATTGCAATATTAAGGGTATACCTGGTGTCTACTTTCTCTCCCAATGCATGTTCCATGTTACAGACCTTATTATACTATCAGCTGTCCTGTAATTACATATCAGACAAGTCTTCCTGGTGTCTCATGTGTCAGTCCATGTCCATGTACTGCACAATCCCAAAGGGAAATACTGCCGTATGATCAACCCCACAATCACACATGTGCATACATGGACACCCACACAAACACACACACACACACACACACACACACACACACACACACACACACACACACACACACACACACATCCTACATGCATCAACCCCCATCCACTTCACCATATTACACTTACAGACAAAATACCCCCACACACATGCACACACACACACACACACACACACACACACACACACACACACACACACACACACACACACACACACACACACACACACACACACACACACACACACACACACAGGTGAGGTTGCACAAAAATACACAGTCCTCCCATTACCCTTCTGTCAAAATGCATAAAATATGGTACTCAACAGCATGCAGTGCATCTACAGTCAATCCATGCTAGCAGCAGTATATATGTGTGTGATGCATGGGCTGTGTTAGTAGGTGATGCCCCCTCCCCTGGAAAACACTGCACCCATGTACACAGTATTGATATGCACCTGTTCTGTATCCTGCCACGTACTGTGCACCAAACCTCACAGGTGTACAAACCATTGCTGAATGTGTATTATTGTGTCAGTTATGTCTGCTCTAATGCTCACAGCCCCTATGTTTTTCAGCGATGCATACTTGGGATGATATGTAGACAGATGTCATTTTTGAATGCCTGATGTCTAGTTTACAGATCTCAACATCAGCGGTGCATGTATGACCAATCCAATAATAATACACTGACAACTGTCAGACCATACTGTGGCTATGGGGAGTGTACACACCCTTATTGATATGATGCAGTCTTCTTTGATCTGCCATAGAAACACATCACCACATATATTATCAGTACATGAGCCTGATATGTGACATATTTCCTGTACATTCACATGCAGTGTCTATGAAATGTGTTAGGTGTGCAGATGCTGACCACGATGCATACACTCTGTGGGTGCATATGTGAGCACGCCCTTATCATGATGGTTTGTTGCACCTATTGTTATGTGTACTACAGTGGTCACTATTCCTGGCAGTGGTATACTAGCATGAGCCATCTGCATTTGCCAGTGTATGGTCAGTCTGCCCTACACATGTCCCCCAACTCTGTATGATTGCAAGGTCTACACATGTGCACATCCCTTTGTGTTCACACATTGCCGTCACTATTGCTGTGGGGGTAGGGTTACGTCTGCCACAGTTCCTAAACCTGATTGTGTGCAGATACAGCCATTCTTAGCCTCCTTAGAATCCCTGCTACAGTGCACTGGTGTGTCATGCTGACACATCTTCCCCAACTTCAGCCATTTTGCAGATGCTTGACAAGTATGGCCAACACATATGTGACAGTTTGCAGTGTCCCATACATTGAACACCACATGTTACAGCCTAGTCCCAGCTAATAATGTGGACCACAGTATTATGTTATGCCACAGTGCAGATATGTAACAGTTGCCATTGTAATACTGGTATATACACTGCTGTTGTACTGTATAAGGTTGATGTTTCACACATGTCCCTACTGTAGGCCATGTGCCCCACCATTATGTTCATCCCTGTGGACACATTTCACAATGATGGGATGTTAGTTATCCTTGCAGGTGTCTGACATACCCTTCAGATACCTCATCATGGTCACCACTGTGATGCAGTGCATTTAACAGCAACAATACATGAACATGTACAGCATGCATTATGGGTAGCTGAGTTAGATGTGTGCATGGAATATACCATAACCATTACATGCTGGTGTATTGGCAAGCATCAACATAAACCATACTCACCAGCTACAGGTTGCTGCCTTGGTGGTATACCAGAGGGACCTACATAAGAGTGTGAGAGATGCAATGTCAGTGGCCACAGCTGTGGCATTGCTACAGGGTGGGTGCAGCATTACAGTACATCAACAATACAAGTCTACAATACTACCGCTTATGCACATCTGTTTATTACTACTACGCAGCAACAAACTATATATATGACATCTCACATATGCATGATCTATCTGTACAGATGTGGATGCATATGCAACAGTGGTCTGCTGATGTGCCCTGTGGCCTTACCTGCAAACTCTTCAGCCAGTGTGTGGGTAGCAACCACCTCCACAGTGGTCTCTGTCAGTTGTTGGGTGTGCGGGCAGGCAGGTGCCACGAGGACAGAGAGGAGCTCCTCAACACAT